>NC_091190.1:6811382-6886382 GCF_040958095.1 Procambarus clarkii | reverse complement strand
CTGGAAGTACCCTTTGGTTGCACTGATTTTTCTGTGGATGACTTTTAGGTGAGTTTATTTTGATTATGTGGAAATCATTAATTAGTAGTCATTAATTAATTTTCTTGTAGAGTTTAATCAAAATTGCTTGGCATTCGTACTCGAATATGTGAAAGTTGTAGGTCAATATGTGTTGAAATGAAGTCAAGGAAAAATATCCCCCCCCAAAAAAAAAAATATATATATAGGGTTAACCTTGAAGTTACCTTGAGATGGTTTAATGATCGTGCTGCATTCGATTCACTGTCATCCTCAACCCATCAGAGACATAATCCTGGGGGAGGATGTCAGTTCGATAATGAGAGCTGATGGATTCTAAGATCTCTTTGGGGAATTTTCTCTGAATCTCTAATTTCAATACCCATTCTGTTCTAGGCACATCAGCCTTAGCAGCAAGAGCTTTGACCAGAGACCCCACTTGGAGTCTAATGTCTTGAATAGATTCAGGTGTAGGTATTGCTCTTAGTTTATAGTAGAGATTATCTATAGCAATCTCTTTGTTACTATAGTTGACTTGTAACAATTGTATGGAAGTATCGTAGTCGTCATCGCTTGGAATCAGATGGTTAATGACATGTCATCTCTGCCATGAAACTGAGAAAAATCAATGGCTGGTAGACAAACATCATTGAATTGATCAGATATATTAACTCCACTTGCATTTAGAGCATTTTGAGAGAAAGCGATTATATTAAATTATTCTTAAAATTGATTTAATTTATCCAGACATTCTTGAACATCCTCCTCATACTGTATCATTCCGGCATGGAAGATATCTAGTTTGTCTGGTTGAGCATTTTATTGGATGATAAAGTTCAAAATTGGTCACTGCATATGCATTCTTTTGCATTTTTTTAGCAACCTAGAACACAAGAACATAAGAACAGAGGTAACTGCAGAAGGCCTATTGGCCCATACCAGGCAGCTTATCCCACTCATATACATGTCCAACCCACACTTGCAACAATCGAGGGACCCCACCTCAACCAAGTTACGCGGTAATCGGTTCCACAAATCAACAACCCTGTTACCGAATCAGTATATACCCAAGTCTTTCCTAAATCTAAACTTATCCAATTTATACCCATTGTTTTGTGTTCTGTCTTGTGCTGTAAAATCCCCAGGGCCGGATGAAGTGTTAGCCAGGGTGCTTAAAGAATGCAAAGAGGAGCTTTGCGACCCACTGTCTACCATATTTAATAAGTCAATAGAGTCAGGCAGAGTGCCAGAGGTATGGAAAGTTGCTAATGTGATACCAGTTTTAAAGAAAGGAGATAGATCACTTGGATCTAACTATCGACCAATTAGCCTAGCGTCTATTGTGGGAAAGTTACTTGAACCATTCCATTCATATTTATCAAATTTGTTATCTTTTTATTCTAGCATAGTTGAGGCAGATGATAGTGGTAAGGATTGTGATATTGTGTACCTTGACTTTAGCAAAGCTTTTGATACAGTGCCACATGAAAGACTGATTAAAAAGGTAGAGGCTCATGGTATTGGGGGTGCTATATTAAGCTGGATTAGGGCATGGCTATACCAAAGGAAACAGAGAGTTAGTATATGGAGTCAAGTCAGAATGGGAAAATGTTGTAAGTGGAGTGCCTCAAGGCTCTGTCCTGGGACCTCTGTTGTTTATAACATATATAAATGATTTAGATTCAGGTTTGAGTAGCAACATTTGCAAATTTGCCGATGATACGAAAATCAGTAGGTAAATTAATTCGAAGGAGGACTCACTATCACTTCAAGTTGATCTTCATAGGGTTTTGAAATGGTCAAAGGATTGGCAGATGCAGTTTAATGCTGATAAATGTAAAGTTCTGAGGCTAGGTAATGATGATAGAGTTACAAGATACGAGCTAGATGGTGTTGAGATTGCGAAGTCGGATTGCGAAAGGAATCTGGGAGTTATGATTAGTAAGAATTTAAAACAAAAGGATCAATGCATGAATGTTCGTAATAAGGCAAATCGGACACTCGGATTTATTAATCGCAGCGTTAGTAACAAGACACCTGGTGTGGTTCTCAAGCTATATCTTGCTCTGGTTTGGCCCCATTTAGATTATGCAGTTCAGTTTTGGTCGCCGTATTATAGAATGGATATAAATTCACTTGAACGTGTCCAGCGTAGGATGACTAAGTTAATTCCCCAAATTAGAAATCTTTCATATAAAGAAAGATTAACAAAGCTTAAGTTGCATTCACTGGAAAGGCGAAGAGTTAGGGGTGACATGATAGAGGTTTACAAGTGGATGAATGGACATAACAAAGGGGATATTAATAGGGTATTAAGAACATAAGAACAAAGGCAACTGCAGAAGGCCTGTTGGCCCATACGAGGCAGCTCCTATTTATAACCACCCAATCCCACTCATATACATGTCCAACCCATGCTTGAAACAATCGAGGGACCCCACCTCCACAATGTTACGCAACAATTGGTTCCACAAATCCACAACCCTGTTACTGAACCAGTATTTACCCAAGTCTTTTCTAAATCTAAACTTATCCAATTTATACCCATTGTTTCGTGTTCTGTCTTGTGTTCATACTTTTAATACCCTATTAATATCCCCTTTGTTATGTCCATACACCCACTTGTAAACCTCTATCATGTCACCCCTAACTCTTTGCCTTTCCAGTGAATGCAACTTAAGCTTTGTTAATCTTTCTTCATATGAAAGATTTCTAATTTGGGGAATTAACTTAGTCATCCTACGCTGGACACGTTCAAGTGAATTTATATCCATTCTATAATATGGCGACCAAAACTGAACTGCATAATCTAAATAGGGCCTAACTAGAGCAAGATATAGCTTGAGAACTACACCAGGTGTCTTGTTACTAACGCTGCGAGTTAGTAACAAGTTAGAAATAAATCCGAGTGTCCGATTTGCCTTATTACGAACATTTATGCATTGATCCTTTTGTTTTAAATTCTTACTAATCATAACTCCCAGATCCCTCTTACAATCCGACTTCACAATCTCAACACCATCTAGCTCGTATGTTGTAACTCTATCATCATTACCTAACCTCAGAACATTGACCACAACAGAACCACACTAGGTGTCTTGTTACTAACGCTGTGATTAATAAATCCAAGTGTCCGATTTGCCTTATTACGAACATTTATGCATTGATCCTTTTGTTATAAATTCTTGCTAATCATAACTCCCAGATCCCTTTCGCAATTCGACTTCGCAATCTCAACACCATCTAGCTCGTATCTTGTAACCCTATCATCATTACCTAACCTCAGAACTTTACATTTATCAGCATCTGCCAATCCTTCGACAATTTCAAAACCCTATCTAGATCAACTTGAAGTGATAGTGAGTCCTCCGAATTAATTTCCCTACCGATTTTCGTATCATCGGCAAATTTGCAAACGTTGCTACTCAAACCTGAATCTAAATCATTTATATATATTATAAACAACACAGGTCCCAGGACAGAGCCTTGAGGCACTCCTCTTACAACATTTTCCCACTCTGACTTGACTCCATTTATACTAACTCTCTGTTTCCTTTGGTATAGCCATGCCCTAATCCAGCTTAATTTAGCACCCCCAATACCATGAGCCTCTAACTTTTTAATCATTCTTTCATGTGGCACTGTATCAAAAGCTTTGCTAAAGTCAAGGTACACAACATCACAATCCTTACCACAATCAACTGCCTCAACTATGCTAGAATAAAAAGATCACAAATTTGATAAATATGAATGGCCATTTATAAAACCATGTTGCGACTCGATTATTAATTTATGTTTTTCAAGATGAAGACGAATTTTATTTGCAATAATAGATTCGAGTAACTTTCTCACAATAGACGTTAGGCTAAATGGTCGATAGTTAGACGCAAGTGATCTATCTCCTTTCTTAAAAACTGGTATCACATTAGCAAATTTCCATAACTCTGGCACTCTGCCCGACTCTATTGATTTATTAAATATGGTAGACAGTGGGTCGCAAAGCTCCTCTTTGCATTCTTTAAGCGCCCTGGCAAACACTTTATCCGGCCCTGGGGTTTGGTTTGATTTTTACTATTTGTTATCCTCCCTGGTAATTGCTAAACTCGTCAACCTGTCGTTAAGTTCCTCTTTAGTAAATACAGATACAAAATATTTATTATAAATACTATTTATCTCTTCATTACTATCTGTTATTTGACCTGTCTCAGTTTTTAATGGACCTATCCTTTCCCTAATCTTTGTCCGGTATAACTGGAAAAACCCTTTAGGATTTGTTTTTGCTTGCTCTGCTATGCGAACTTCATAGTTTCTTTTTGCTTTCCTTATCTCTTTTTTAGTATTTCTAACCAGTTGTACGAATTCCTGTTCTAAACAGACTTCCCTTATGTACCACGCTCTCTTTTTACCAATAAGGTTCTTCAGATCCTTTGGTATCCACTTTGGATCATTAGTATTCGATCTATTCAATTTATATGGTACACTACATTCCTGAGCTTTGGTTTGAATATTTTTAAATAGGTTATATTTGAATCCACATCGAAAACCCCTTCGGCTGAAGGCATATTGCTAAGTTCTTCTTTAGTAAATACAGATATAAAATATTTATTAAAAATACTACTCATCTCCTCGTCAGTATCCGTTATTTGACCTGACTCAGTTTTTAATGGACCTATCCTTTCCCTAGTCTTAATGCGATATAACTGAAAAAAACCTTTAGGATTTGTCTTCGTTCAAGTTCAAGTATGTTTATTGAGATAAGAAAGAAATTCATCTCAGAGTAATAGAGTAGCTTAGGCTATTTCTACCTCCTTTCTCTTCGCTTGCCCTGCTATGCGAACTTCGTAGTTTCTTTTTGCTTTCCATATCTCCTTTTTAACATTTCTAACCAGTTGTACGAATTCCTGTTCTAAACTAACTTTCCAATTCTTAATCCTTTTGTACCACGCTCTCTTTTTACCTATAAGGTTCCTCAGATCCTTTGTTATCCACTTTGGATCATGAGTATTCGATCTTTTCAATATATATGGTATACTACGTTCCTGGGCTTTGCTTACAATATTTTTAAATAGGTTATAGTTTTGAATCCACATCGAAATCCCCTTTTCCGTCACCTGTCGCTGGGTTCACGTCTAGCCCACACCCCATCCCCAAGACATTCCAATCTATTTGACCCCAAAAATTTCTTAGGCTATTGAAATCAGCTTTTCGAAAATCAGGCACTTTAACAGAATTTTCTCCTACAGATCTATTCCATTCTATGCTAAATCTGATTTCTTTATGATCACTGTTCCCTAGCTCACTCCCTATTTCCATGTCCTTAATTTGTGTTTCCCTGTTAGTTAACACTAAATCTAAAATATTGTTTCCTCGCGTTGGTTCCTTAATATGTTGCATAAAAAAGCAATCGTCAATTAATTCTAGAAAATCTTCTGCTTCATTATTCCCTGTTTTTTTCAACCAGTTTATTCCACTAAAATTAAAGTCACCCATGACATAAATACTGTTAGATCTAGATGCCCTTGATATGTCATCCCATAGATGCTTTGCTTCCATTCTGTCTAAATTTGGCGGCCTATATATAGCTCCTATTATAATAATATTTGCTTTTTCGTTTAATTCTATCCAAATAGTTTTTGTGTGTGACTAAGTTTTGATTCCCTCTTTAAGACTACATTTCAATTTGTCCCTAACATATATAGCTACTCCCCCTCCTCGTTTAATATATCTATCTGTGTGAAATAGTTTAAATCCATTTATTTGATATTCAGCTAATAGTTCTCTATATTCTACATTCATCCACGTTTCGGTAAGTGCAATAATATCTATTTTTTTCTGTGCAGACAAGAGAATTTAACTCGTTTTTTTGTTTCTAGACTTCTTCTGTTAGTGTAATATACCCTAAGTGAATTGTTATTTTGAGGCCCTTCTCTTTCCCTGATCATTTTGCCAATTTGTTTCTCCAACAAACACATACTTTTATTACCTCCTTCCTCCTTATCAATTCCCATTCCACTATCTACTAACAGTTTAAACCCAAACAAATGCCTCTAACCACTGGTTCCAATGAGTTCGCAACAGCAACAACCCCAGCCCTCAATAGATGCACCCCATGACGAGCATACATTTCATTTCTTCCATAGAAGTGTTCCCAGTTGTCTATGAAAGATATTGCATTTGATTTGCAATAACTTTCCAGCTGGCAATTGACACCAAGTGCCTTCGACAACCATTCATTCCCAACGCTCTTTCTTGGAAGAATGCCACATATGATCGGGATTCCTCCCTTGCTTCTAATTCTATGGCTTTGTTAAATTTCTTTATCAGTTCCTCACTCCTAACTCGTCCAACATCATTACCCCCTGCACTAATACAAATAATGGGTTTGTTCCCATTTCCCGTCATAATATCTTTCATGTTGTCAACAATATCTCCAATTCCAGTTCCCGGATAGCAGACCCTTAACCTGTTCCCCCTATCTCTGGCACAAAACGTCCTGTCTAAATATCTCACCTGGGAATCTCCTACAAGCAAAATTCGTTTAGGTACCGCCTTAACTTTCTGAGCACATTAACCTCTATGTGGCTTTCGAGTAATTTGGAAGACACAATTGATGACTGCATTATCTGATCACATTCGTTCAGTTGTCTAGTCACGTGTTCTTTGTGACTCACATATGATCTGTGGTGCAACATACTGATATTAGACATTTCGTATGTTATACTGGCTCCTGGATTTGGTTTTGTGTACCCCATAATTTCGTAATGGAAATAACTGGGGTGTTGCTCATAGGAGGGAGTAGCACTGTAATTAGTAATATTAGCCTCGGGGTAATTTTCAATCACTAGGCTATAACCCTACCTCCATTGAGGTTGGCAATTTAAATGTTAAATTTTATATAATCACACACAATACTTTGAGGTAATCAGTGTCACTGTGGGAATTCCTCAGGCTAGCCCACCTTTATCACCGTTGGCTGGAATAGCGACACTCATTAACACTCAAACATGATATGATTATAGGTAAATATAAAATAATATGGGTATATGGTAATATAATACAGGTAGATTGATCATATATATATACAACACAATTTATGTTGTTATTGGTCCCACTCTCTATAATGGTCTGCAAAAATGTTTTAATGATGCTAGATTGTTCACTTTTGAATCCACCACTAGACAAGTTTATTATCCTAACCTAATGCGGGTTGGCACAATTATTTGAATGAGAATAGATTGATAATTTTTTAATTCAACACTAGCCTAATAATATTCTACCCTAATGCAGATTGACAACTAATGATTAATAATAAAAAATTATTTGCAAGAAAGCACAATGAGTTGATGTGATTACACAAGCTTGGTATTTTACATTCATGTAAAACCAATAACACGCATAGCATTTTGGGAAGATTCAATTTAATAATAATATAATGTTATAATAATAATATTACAATTTAAAATAAGATTGTATAATAGAGACAGAAGTGCAATATTATATTTAGTTTTTTATTTTATGTTAAATGTTTTTCTTAAGAGAAATATAGATATATTTATGTTTAGTTGCCTCTCATCAACATCTTGTGATATTAAATAGTGTAAACTATTTTATTAGCCACATGTGCTTGAGATTCTCGTGAAATGTGTATTCTATCAGGTGTACACATTAGTCTATGTGTACTAAACTTCAGGTGTAGTATCAAGTTATCTATGTACTTGACTATGTCTTACAATGGCTACTTTCAACATCAGGTCTATTGGTGTTTATTTAGCAGCAGTAGTACCAATAGGATGTTAGTGATTTATTAGTGACCGTTCACGAAACGGTCGACCTCAAATTTAGTGGATAAAAACCTTAAACTTAGTAGATAAACTCCTTGGTAATGCAGGCACAATTATGGTGGGATTTAATTTATGCTTTAACACTCAGCGGATATAACACTTCACGAATTTGGTAGATAAACTCTGCGAAAGAGAAGCAATAATTTTTCTGATATATTCTACTTACTGAATTTTTTGTTTAACAAATATTTTAGTTCCTTATTTTACTGTACTGTGTTTGGAAACATATTAGTGCTAGATATTTATTTTCAATATCACTGCTTTGTGCACTGATACACTGAGATTAAAGAGGATAGGCTACTATCTGTTTATTTTAGCAGCCTATTTCAACTTGCTATTTATTTTGTTAATTATTAACTATTGTTTGATTTCACTATTTCTTAATTAGATCATGAGAATCACAGTTCGAAAAGCCCAATTTATGTGGGGAACTCTCCTGGCGATTTATTATTTTAAATTATTTTGTTTCATTAGTTTTAGAGGACTGTATAGTTTATTCGAAAGTGAGTAGGCTGTATGGATTATATCTTTAACATTGATAAATTTTCCAAATCACAAAACTGGGGGGGGGGGTTATATTTGCTACACGAGAATTAATCTGTGAGTATATGAATGATTCTGTTTATAATTTAAATTTAGATTATTCGAACTACTAATAAATTCAAATCAACATTCAAAAAGTTCAGCTGGGCTGTATTTGTAGTAGACATCCTGGTTAGTGGCCAAATCGGACTTGTTTCAGTTACGTGGTCATGGCATTGTTGGTCTACAGTAACGGACGGAAATAGTACATGTTGCTAGTCTCTGTGAAGCTCCTCATGGGGACCTCCACTCATCTTATTCACCTGCGAACGAATTACACAGTAACAACTACCAAGATAATGTTAAATTATATGTGAATGAAGTTTGAATGACACTAGAATGAAATATAATATTAAATGTGCCCTTCATTGGTATTATAGGGCTTGCATCATAACCGGTGCAAGCCCTATAAAGAATTCTTCATTAGCAGGTCGGCGGTTTACCAATCGCCAGCCTGCTAATGAAGAATTCTCCCAATACCAAAAAAAAAAAAAGCCTTGAAAGTGACCAACGTTGTTTATGCCTTCACGTGCACACTTGGGGATTGTCAGCCCCAACGAACTCAGTATATAGGCAAGACAACAACATCTCTACGGCATTTAACAATGCATTTAACAGAATGCACTTCTTGGCCTACTATGCAAGGCCTGATTTGCGTAATTGGCTGAGTGATTTTCTTTATTTTCAACAAATTGCTTTCAATTGGTTCATTTGAATTATTATTATATTAAGTTAGTAACAAATATTATTGGCTTAGTTATGTTAGTTTAGGTTAAGATAGGTTAGGTTAGGTAGGGTAGGTTAGGCTTTGTCATATAGTTAGTTTTAACTCATAATAATTTTTTTTTCACTCATATATATTTTGAAACCGATAGCTTTATCATTTCATAAGAAAGAAATTAGAAAAAACTCAGGAAAACTTGGCTTATTTGGCAAATCGGGCCTTGCTTAGTAGGCCGAGTACTGCATTCTGGCTACTAGGTACTATATATCTATATCAATAAAAATGGAAATGTTCGTTTGTTCGAAATCGCTAATCTCCGAAAGTTCTTCACCTATTGCCATGAAATTTTCACAACGTTCTATTTGCATCCAAGCAGGTTTTTATATAAATACTATATAGATGTCCCGTCTGTGACGGGAAAAAATATGCGTTTTTTGAAAAACTGTGTTTTTCATGTGAGGGAAATCTTCGAAACCTCTTTACCAGTTGCTTTAAAATTTCCACACAACGTTGCATTCGAATAAGCGATGGTTTTTATATACCTACTATATACATGCCTCACCTGTGAAAGGGAAAAAAGATGTTTAAAAAAAAAACGGCGCCATCTGTAGGACGTAAGAGCAATTCACGCTGTAATCTCCGAAAGTTTTTCACCGATTCCTTTAAAATTTTGAAATAGCGTTCCAATCATATACATGTGTGATTTTATATACCCACTTTTTAGATAACACCTGTGATCGATAATATTATATTTAAAAAAAACAGCGCCATCTGTTGCACGTACGAATAACACACACTATATAAAATATGTTACGATTCCATTTCAATGTTTCCGATTGCATTGATAAATTGAATTTTCATAGATCTTTATTTATTTTAATTTTAATTTAATTATTTCGTGTGACATTGCGTTGGAATTGAGCTAAGTCTTTTACCATACCTTTTATTTCATGGGTATAGTTTATTTGTTTCTTTTTTCATTTTTTCATTTCGTTTTTTAACTGTTCTGCTTTTTTTTCAGTGCAATTGGTGGTGAAATTGAGCTGTGTTGATTGATCTGCGTTTGAATATAAATATTTCGTTAGAATTTTGGACAACACGTTTATTTCACAGCTGTAAATGTGCAACAAACAGCTATGAATCCACCAGCTACAACGTTAACTGCTTTTTTCACGTTATGTCAAAATGCCGTGTTTGAGAAAACACTGCTGAATTCGGAAGTTCCAACGTATTACACGTGGAATGCCAGTCGAAAATTATTTGAACGACGCAAACGAGGAGAGCTAGTCGATGGACAACCTGGCATATTCAAATAAACTATGATAGGAAGACTGTACACAGTGCATTCGAATCAAGATGAATGCTTTTTTCTTCGCATGCGCTGGTAAAGGTGCCTGGTCCAACGTCTTTCCAGCAACTGAGATTTGTCAACGGCGTTACAGACGCCACGTTCTGTAGTGCATGTCAAGCTCTGAATTTCTTGGAGAACGACCGACACTGGGATGTATGCATTAAGAAAGTTTATTAATATGCTTCCATCACGTCACATCCAAATCAAATTTGTGCATTGTTTGCAATCATATTGACCGCCTGTTCTCCTTCATCTCCAACAGAGTTATGGGAGAAATATAAATCGCACATGGCTGTAGATATTATCCATCGAATATGCAAGGAAAATTCAAATATGAACATGGATTTCACAGCAAAATCTACAACGAAGCGTTGATAATGATTAAAGATTTGTGCTTAGAAATCGCGAACAAAGTTCTCAATCAAGGAGGGGAGCCGGTCGGCCAAGCGGACAGCACGCTGGACCTGTGATCCTGTGGTCCCGGGTTCGATCCCGGGCGCCGGCGAGAAACAATAGGCAGAGTTTCTTTCACCCGATCCCTCTGTTACCTAGCAGTAAAATAGGTACATGGGTGTTAGCTGTCACGGGCGTCTTCCTGGGGGTGGAGGCCCGGTCGAGGACCGGGCCGCGGGGACACTAAAGCCCCGAAATCATCTCAAGATATATCAATTGGAAATGCCATCGCCGAATCGATTTGCTGCTGCTTCATTCGATGTAGAATTGCGTCGTGAACAAAATTACAACACGGGTGATCTGTTGTGGTATGTGCAGTGAAATATTCCTAAGCTAACGCTTGAGCGAAAAGGCATTTACAATCAAATAATTCAAACTGTCAATAACGGGCTTGGAGAAATCTTCTTAGATGCGCCAGGAGGAACTGGTAAAACCTTCCTAATTAAATGGATTCTGGCAGCATTTCGATCACAAAATGGCATAATCATACCCCTTGCATATCCGGAATAGCTACGACATTGCTACCAGATAGAAGAACTGGTACTTCATTTTTTAAATTGCCAGTGAAAATGCAATTCATTGAAACTGCCGCGTGCAACATTTCCAAAGGATCTGGCATGGAAATAGTATTGCAGAAATGCAAACTTATTGTTTGGGATGAATGTACAATGGCCCACAAAAAATCGGTCAAAGTTCTTGTTCGATCATTGCAAGATTTGCGTGGAAAAATCAGACCATTTGGGAACGCATTAATATTGCTTGCAGGAGATTTCAAGCAAACATTACCTGTAATTCCTCGATTGACACCAGCGGACGAAATAAATGCTACACTGAAATGCTCTACTTTGTGGTTCCACGTAAAGACGTTAAAATTAACTACAAATATGCGAGTCCAGCTGCAAAACGATCCATTAGCGGAGATATTCTCACATCAATTTCTGGAAATTGGGAATGGAAACGTGTGGTTGATCTGAACTTAGGACGAATTTTATTGCCTCATAACTTCTAGAATTTAGTGACGTCAAAAGAAGAATTGGTTGAAAAAGTATTTCCCAATATTCAAACCAATTTTAAGAATCACGATTGACTGAGTGAACAAGCTATTCTTGCGGCCAAGAACAAAGACGTCTACGAACTTACCAATATTATTCAATCTAACATCCAAAGCGAGGCAGACACATACAAGTCCGTCGACACTGTTGAGGAAGCAGATGAGGCGGTTAATTATCCAACAGAATTGTTGAATTCACTCGATCTACCATGGATACGAACACACGTACGTAAATTGAAATTAGGCGTGCCAATTATTATGTTGCGAAATATGAACCAGTCAAAACTTTGCAAGGCCACGCTCTTTGCAGTAAAAAAAAATAATAAACAACGTCGAAGAAGCAACAATCATGACAGAAACTTTCAAAGGTGAAGATGTCCTCAGTCCTCGCATTCCTATTAGTCCAACAGATATGCCATTTCAACTTAAGAGATTGTAATTTCCAATTCGATTGGCGTTTGTAATCATTATCAACAAAGCTGAGGGCCAATCTTTAGAATTGTGCAGTTCATATCTAGACACGGATTGCTTCTCTCATGGACAATTATATGTTGCGTGTTCTAGAGTCGGCAAACCTTGCAATCTCTATATCTCCACAGACAATGGAACAACATAAAATATTGTATATCCACAAGCATATATATATAACTATATATATATATATATATATATATATATATATATATATATATATATATATATATATTATATAATATATATATATATATATATATATATATATATATATATATATATATATATATATATATATATATATATATATATATATATATATATATATATATATATATATTATATAATATATATATATATATATATATATATATATATATATATATATATATATATATATATATATATATATATATATATATATATATATATATATATATATATATATATATATGTCGTACCTAGTAGCCAGAACGCACTTCTCTGCCTACTATTCAAGGCCCGATTTGCCTAATAAGCCAAGTTTTCATGAATTAATTGTACATAATACATAATGATAACATAATGAAATAATGAAATGGGTAGCTTTATCATTTCATAAGAAAAAAATTAGAGAAAATATATTAATTCATGAAAACTTGGCTTATTAGGCAAATCGGGCCTTGCATAGTAGGCTGAGAACCTAACCTAACCTATCTTTATAGGTTAGGTTAGGTTAGGTAGCAGAAAAAGTTAGGTTAGGTTAGGTTAGGTAGGTTAGGTAGTCGAAAAAACATTAATTCATTAAAACTTTGCTTATTAGGCAAATCGGGCCTTGCATAGTAGGCTGAGAGGTGCGTTCTGGCTTCTAGGTACGATAGTCTCTGGATACAAGGCAGAGAATGAAATCAAAGACAACAAAACGCAACTACTTCATGCTACAAACGAGTGGAGAAATAGCAACATCGACGAAAGTATCCGTACCCGCATTGAACAACACCTCGACATCCTCACAGACCGACATCACCTCAGCACTGAAACAAGGATTATCAAGAAACGTACAACGTTATATGGAGGACCTATGGCAATTCCACGACCAAGAAATGCCTTCCTGAACCTTGCAGGAATTAACCTCACTGAGGACCAAGTCACTCTCCTAAATCTGGGCATAAACTGTCATGTTATGTCCAGACCGAGTGAAATGGCCCGGAAAGTAGAGTTGGAAATTCTGTTGGACGACATATTCGACCTCGAGACACAAAAAGAAGGTCACTACCAAAGATACCTTACAAGCAGAACTTATTGCAGAAGGAGGAAAGAATCGAGGCAATTACAGAAGCACCATACTGTCCCCCGAGCTCAAAGCGGCAGCTAAAAGCCTTCGTGAGAACAAGGAGATAGTTGTCAGGAGAGGTGACAAGTCGCCAATATATGTCATTCTTAAAAAAGACGAATATCTGGCGAAAATGAACATCATACTCTCTGACCAAACTAAGTTCCAAATGGTAACGTAGGACACTACAGCCGAATTAAAAGCAAAGGTCAACAAACTGATCGAAATTGTGAACGCCAAGAAATCCGGACTCCACCTGCCAAAGATCATTGGGGAATATAAACCTGGATATGCGTATGGAAATGTCAAGACACACAAGCCTGGAAACCCACTTCGGCCAATCATTAGCCAGATACCCACACCCACGTACAGACTGGCGAAGCGACTCAACGGCCTGCTGACTCCTTATGTTCCTTGCGCCTTCAGCCTAAAGTCTCCAAAGGAATTTGTTGACTTACTGCGGGGCACACGGGCCACAGGGATAAGAGCCTCGTTGGACGTAGAATCGCTGTTTACCAACGTACCTGTGGACGAGACAATCGGGATGATAGCCGACAGAGTGTATCGTGATCCAGCCTGTACTCCTCTTGACATACCAGAAAATATTCTGAGGAAACTACTCCAAGCTTGTACTAAAGAGGCACCCTTCTTGAGCCCGGATGGGCACATGTATAAGCAAGTAGATGGGGTCGCCATGGGTTCTCCCCTAGGTGTCCTGTTTGCAAACTTCTACATGGGTACCATCGAGCAAAAAGTCTTAGTCGACATGAACTTGAAACCGGCCATATACTGCAGGTATGTTGACGACATTTTTACACAGGTACCTGATGTCAGACATCTGCAGGAGCTGAAGGAGGCATTTTGAGCAGAGTTCCGTGCTGCGTTTCACTTACGAGATGGAAAAGGATGGGAAGCTGCCCTTTCTAGAAGTAACAGTCATGGAAAAGAGCGGAGGTTTCCACACTGCAGTCTACACTAAGGAAACGAACATAGGAATGTGCCTAAATGCCAACAGCGACTGCCCAGACAGGTACAAGAGGAGTGTTGTTAACGCATATGTCGACCGTGCTCTCAGCCACAGCTCAGAATGGAAGCAAGTCGACGAAGAACTCTGTAGGGTAAGGCAGGTCCTAGTCAACAACGGCTTCTCCAATGGTTTCGTGGAAGACATCATAAGAAGGAAAGTGAAACGCCATGCAACCTCTGAAGAGACAACTAACACAACACCTATACCCCCTATTAGACTATTTTACAGGAACTTCTTTTCCACAGCTCATAAAACGGAGGAAAGGGTCCTGAAAGATATTGTTAATAGAAACGTTATCCCTACAGACAAAAATCAGAAGATACAACTGACAATTTACTATAAAACCAGAAAAACGGCCAGCCTACTCATGAGAAACTCTCCAGACACAAAACAGAACGCTTTAAAAGAGACTAACGTCGTCTATGCCTTCAAATGCCCTCTTGGGGACTGTAAGCTCCAAAAAACCCAGTATATAGGCAAGACAACAACATCTCTTTCTAGGCGTTTAACGATGCATAAGCAACAGGGCTCCATTAAGGAACATATAATCTCTTCCCACAACCAAACCATCGCCAGAGAAATCTTAGTAAACAACACAGAAATCATCGATAGATACAGCGATAGCAGGCGGCTTGACGTTTGCGAGGCACTACACATCAAGAAGTCAACACCAGCAATCAACAGCCAATTAATGCACAACTATATTCTACCCACCTCAAGACTCCGCTCCAATATAGAAGCATCAAGAAATATGGACCAATAGGCTTTCTACAATCACTTCTATTCAATACCCATTGTTTCGTGTTCTGTCTTGTGTTGATGAAATTAATACCCTATTAATACCACCTCTTGTTCTGTCTTGTGTTGATGAAATTAATACCCTATTAATGCCACCTCACCCCATCCACCTCTCTCAAATGTAGATATAAAAACGGAGATGCGTAAGTTCTATTCAGTTGTGTATTTGTAAACTAAAGTCTTTGAAAATGTAATAAGTTTTACGAAACGCGCTCGTGTCGCGTCAGACTTGAAATAAAAATGAATTTTGGAGAATTGATTTTTGATTTACCTCCAACAGTGAAAAAAATGTACGAAAGATTGAAAAAATTCGTGTTAGAATTATTAATCTTACTTTTTCCGTCATATTTAATAATATATATATATATATATATATATATATATATATATATATATATATATATATATATATATATATGTCGTAACTAGTAGCCAGAACGCACTTATCAGCCTACTATGCAAGGCTCGATTTGCCTAATAAGCCAAGTTTTCATGAAATAATGTTTTTTTCGACAACCTAACCTACCTAACCTAACCTAACCTAACTTTTTCGGCTACCTATCGCTGTATCTATCGATGATTTCCGTGTTTTTTGTTAAGACTTCTCTGGTGATGGTCTGGTTGTGGGAAGAGATTATATGTTCCTTAACATTGTCCTTAAGGAACATATGATCTCGTCTCATAAGTATTTTTCCACCTCATCCAAAACTGTTGTAACATATCACCTCACCAAAATGCAGGTACAAAATCGAAGCTGTTTGAAAACTCTGTTTAGTTATAGTTGTGTGTGTAAACTAAAGTCTTTGAAAATGTAATAAGTTTTACGAAACACGTTCAAGTGTCGCGTCAGACTAGAAATAAAAATGACTTTTGGAGAATTGATTTTTCAGTTACCATCAACAGTGAAAAAGAATATAAGAAACATTGAGAAATTTCGTGTTAGAATTATTAATCTTACTTTTTCGGTCATATTTAATAATACATATATATATATATATATATATATATATATATATATATATATATATATATATATATATATATATATATATATATATGCGAACAAGCCTGAATGGTCCCCAGGACAATATGCAACTGAAAATATGCACTTCTGGGGTGTGAGTTTTCAGTTATATATATATATATATATATATATATATATATATATATATATATATATATATATATATATATATATATATATATATATATATATATATATATATATATATATATATATATGCGAACAAGCCTGAATGGTCCCCAGGCCAATATGCAACTGAAAACTCACACCCCAGATGTGACTCGAACCCATACTCCCAGAAGCAACGCAACTGGTATGTACAAGACGCCTTAATCCACTTGACCATCACGACCGGACAAAATGAGGTGATAGCCTAAGCTATTTGAACCACCCCACCGCCGGCACTCGGATAGTAATCTTGGGCATAGCATTTTACCAAATCACCTCATTCTTTGGGGCACACGTGAGGAACACAAAAAATGTGTGTTCCTCACGTGTGCCCCAAAGAATGAGGTGATTTGGTAAAATGCTATGCCCAAGATTACTATCCGAGTGCCGGCGGTGGGGTGGTTCAAATAGCTTAGGCTATCACCTTATTTTGTCCGGTCGTGATGGTCAAGTGGATTAAGGCGTCTTGTACATACCAGTTGCGTTGCTTCTGGGAGTATGGGTTCGAGTCACATCTGGGGTGTGAGTTTTCAGTTATATATACATATATATATATATATATATATATATATATATATATATATATATATATATATATATATATATATATATATATATATATATATATGTCGTATCTAGTAGCCAGAACGCACTTCTATGCCTACTATGCAAGGCCCGATTTGCCTAATAAGCCAAGTTTTCATGAATTAATTGTTTTTCGACTACCTAACCTACCTAACCTAACCTAACCTAACTTTTTCGGCTACCTAACCTAACCTAACCTATAAAGATAGGTTAGGTTAGGTTAGGTAGGGTTGGTTAGGTTCGGCCATATATCTACGTTATTTTTAACTCCAATAAAAAAAATTGACCTCATACATAATGAAATGGGTAGCTTTATCATTTCATAAGAAAAAAATAGAGAAAATATATTAATTCATGAAAACTTGGCTCATTAGGCAAATCAGGCCTTGCATAGTAGGCTGAGAAGTGCCTTCTGGCTACTAGGTACGACATATATATATTTATATATAGGTTAGGTACGACATATATATATATATATATATATATATATATATATATATATATATATATATATATATATATATATATATATATATATATATATATATATTATATATATATATATATATATATATATATATATATATATATATATATATATATAAATATATATATATATATATATATATATATATATATATATATATATATATATATATATATATATATATATATATGTCGTACCTAGTAGGCAGAACGCACTTCTGAGCCTACTATGCAAGGCCCAATTTGCCTAATAATCCAAGTTTTCATGAATTAATTGTTTTTCGACTACCTAACCTACCTAACCTAACCTAACCTAACTTTTTCGGCTACCTAACTTAACCTAACCTATAAAGATAGGTTAGGTTATGTTAGGTAGGGTTGGTTAGGTTCGGTCATATATCTACGTTAATTTTAACTCCAATAAAAAAAAATTGACCTCATACATAATGAAATGGGTAGCTTTATCATTTCATAAGAAAAAAAATAGAGAATATATATATATATATATATATATATATATATATATATATATATATATATATATATATATATATATATATATATATATATATATATATATATATATATATATATATATATTAATATATTAAATTAAATAACTCATCTGAGAACCACAAAATGAGAGCACAGATCACCAGGAAAATAGAAGAGGGCAATACCACAGGTGCCATCAGAATCATGACCAGCGATGACACTATTGCCCCCAGGAACGCCACGACAGCAGAGGCTCTTCAAGACAAACACCCACCCAGAGCCCCCGACAGCAGCAGGGATCCCCAGGAAAACAATGCTGGCATAGAACCCTTGACTGTTCGAGAATCTGAGGTGTACAAAGCAGCCATGTCTTTCCCAACAGGTTCAGCAGGGGGCTTTACAGGCCTAAGACCCCAGCACATCAAACAAATGCTGAACCCGGTGCTTGGAGATGCTGCAAAGGACCTTCTAGTGGAACTTACCAGATTCTCCAACATGTGTTTGGCTGGCGGCATCCCTGAGGACATCAGGCCTGTCTTTTATGGAGCAGCACTATGTGCTCTAAAGAAGAAGGATAGGGGTATCAGGCCCATTGCCGTTGGCAACACCCTCCGACGCCTTGTAGCTAAGGCTGCAGTGAGATCTATCAGCCAGGAAGCAGCCACCTTGCTGAAACCTCGTCAGCTCGGGTTTGGGATTCCCCTAGGTTGTGAAGCTGCAGCACATGCAGCGCGGGCTTACATTGTTGATCTCCCGGACCAGAAGGCACTAGTAAAGCTTGACTTCAAAAATGCCTTCAATCAAGTCAGACGAGACGCTGTCCTCAGGGCTGTACACAACCATTTCCGTCCCCTTTACCCATTCATCCGATCGTGCTACAGTGGGGACTCTAAGCTTCTTTTTGGGGAGCATGAAATAAACTCCTGTGAAGGTGTCCAACAAGGTGACCCCTTAGCCCCCCTCCTTTTCTGCCTAGCTATCAAAGAGGTCACTGATAGTCTGACAAGCGAGCTAAACATCTGGTACCTGGACGATGGCACTCTAGCTGGAACTCCGGAAACCATTTTGGAGGATATAAGGAAAATCCAGGAGCAGGGAGCAGCCTTAGGCCTCATTCTCAATGCATCCAAATGTGAAATAATCTCCCGCAACCCAGACATCACTGGGCAAATACAAAATGTTCTTCCAGACATTCTCGTTGTCGAGCCACCGGACTGCACTCTCCTGGGTGCCCCCATTGGCCCACGAGCAATCGAGGAGGTCCTGGTTGCAAAAATCACTGACCTAAAGAGGATGCAGGACAGGATTGACAAGATTGATGCCCATGATGCTCTCTTTCTCCTTACAAGATGCCTGTCTCTCCCTAAGTTGACCTACTTTCTGAGATGTTCTCCATCCTACAGTAGCCCTAAGTTAAATGTGTATGACACCCTTCTGAGGTCCATGCTGGTGAAAGTCCTGAATCTGCCATTGGACGACTCTCAGTGGGAGCAAGCAACCCTTCCTGTAAGACTCGGCGGCCTTGGTGTCCGCACAGCCTCCCAAATTGCTCTACCAGCCTTCCTTTCCTCCTCTCATGCATCGCACGACCTCGTCAGAGATATTTTCCCTGCAACCCTGAGAGATTCAGCAGGAATACACGATCCTGCTTTCACTGAATGTTCAAATCAGTGGGATGTTCTTGCAGCCCCAGCAACCATTATAGAGCCAACAAAACAACACAAACAGTCCGGCTGGGACCACCCTCTAGTGGAAAAAGTAGCTGATGCCATGCTCAGCGTCGCAACATCAGACAAGGAGAAAGCCCGCCTCAGAGCAGTGCGTGCCCCCCATGCAGGAGACTTCCTCCTGGCAGTACCCATGTCAGCAATGGGCACGCGCCTAGATCCAGAATCCCTTCGTGTAGCAGTGGCCCTCCGCCTTGGTGCCCCAATTCACACTGAATACAAGTGTATTTGCAACAGGGTGGAAGCAGACCAATACGGACTGCATGGGTTGCATTGCGGATGCACAAAGGGCTGGCATGCAAGACACAACGAGGTCAATGACATCATCAAGAGAAGCCTCGTCTCGGCTGGGTGCCCAGCGGAGAGAGAACCTCGCATCCTAGGGGTCCAAAACCCGGATTTCCCCGCACTTCGCCCTGATGGCATCACCATATACTCATGGAAGGAGGGTAGACAGTTGGTGTGGGACTAC
Organism: Procambarus clarkii; assembly: GCF_040958095.1. Taxonomy (NCBI): domain Eukaryota; kingdom Metazoa; phylum Arthropoda; class Malacostraca; order Decapoda; family Cambaridae; genus Procambarus; species Procambarus clarkii. The sequence continues at coordinate 6,865,794 of NC_091190.1, read as the reverse complement.
ACATGTGTATCCACCCTGGCTGACACCTATGTACACTTCGGAGCTGATCAAGCAGGTGGGGCGGCTAACCACAGGGAAACAGCAAAATCACTCAAGTACAGGCGACTGGAAGGTCAATACCTCTTTGTTCCCATAGCGTCTGAGATGCATGGCCCCTGGGGCAAGAGTGCCTTGGGATTTCTCAAGGAATTGGGTTCCAAGCTCATTGACGTCACCAGAGACCCAAGGGCTTCCAGTTTTTTATTTCAGCGTCTCAGTGTGGCGATCCAGAGGGGAAATGCTTGCTGCGTCCTCGGTTCCTGTCCAGAAGCGGAGGAGTTTCAAGAGATCCATAACCTTTAGGCATTTGTCTTGTATGTTTTGTAACCTTTAAATACACAATAAAGGAAAAAAAAAGGGAAGGGGGTGGTAGGAGAAAAACACACAGAAACTGTATTGGAGGGGACCTACATTCCCTCCAATGCGTTATGTGTGGTTTCCTCCGAGGCTATGGGTCCCCCTTCTTCCAGCCAGAGGTGGTACTCCCTTCCCTGTAAAAAAAAAAAAAAAAATATATATATATATATATATATATATATATATATATATATATATATATATATATATATATATATATATATATATATATATATATATATATATATATATATATATATGTCGTACCTAGTAGCCAGAACTCACTTCTCAGCCTACTATGCAAGGCCCGATTTGCCTAATAAGCCAAGTTTTCATGAATTAATGTTTTTTCGTCTACCTAACCTACCTAACCTAACCTAACCTAGCTTTTTTTGGCTACCTAACCTAACCTTACCTATATATATAGGTTAGGTTAGGTTAGGTAGGGTTGGTTAGGTTCGGTCATATATCTACGTTAATTTTAACTCCAATAAAAAAAAATTGACCTCATACATAGTGAAAAGGGTAGCTTTATCATTTCATAAGAAAAAAATAATAGTAAATACATTAATTCAGGAAAACTTGGCTTATTAGGCAAATCGGGCCTTGAATAGTAGGCTGCGAAGTGAGTTCTGGCTACTAGGTACGACATATATATATATATATATATATATATATATATATATATATATATATATATATATATATATATAATAATATATATATGTCGTACCTAGTAGCCAGAACGCACTTCTCGGCCTACTATGCAAGGCCCGATTTGCCTAATAAGTCAAGTTTTCCTGAATTATTATATTTTCTCTAATTTTTTTCTTATGAAATGATGAAGCTACCCATTTCATTATGTATGAGATCAATTTTTTTTTTATTGGAGATAAAATTAACATAGATATATGACCGAACCTAACCAACCCTACCTAACCTAACCTAACCTATCTTTATAGGTTAGGTTTGGTTAGGTAGCCGAAAAAGTTAGGTTAAGTTAGGTAAGGTAGGTTAGGTAGTCGAAAAACAATTAATTCATAAACACTTGGCTTATTAGGCATATCGGGATTTGCATAGTAGGCCGAGAAGTGCACCTATATATATATAGGTGCCATGGGTTCTCCCCTAGGTGTCCTGTTTGCAAACTTCTACATGGGTACCATCGAGCAAAAAGTCTTAGTCGACATGAACTTGAAACCGGCCATATACTGCAGGTATGTTGACGACATTTTTACACAGGTACCTGATGTCAGACATCTGCAGGAGCTGAAGGAGGCATTTGAGCAGAGTTCCGTGCTGCGTTTCACTTACGAGACGGAAAAGGATGGGAAGCTGCCTTTTCTAGATGTAACAGTCATGGAAAAGGGCGGAGGTTTCCACACTGCAGTCTACACTAAGGAAACAAACATAGGAATGTGCCTAAATGCCAACAGCGACTGCCCCGACAGGTACAAGAGGAGTGTTGTTAACGCATACGTCGACCGTGCTCTCAGCCACAGCTCAGAATGGAAGCAAGTCGACGAAGAACTCTGTAGGGTAAGGCAGGTCCTAGTCAATAACGGCTTCTCCAATGGTTTCATCGAAGACATCATAAGAAGGAAAGTGAAAAGCCATGCAACCTCTGAAGAGACAACTAACACAACACCTATACCCCCTATTAGACTATTTTACAGGAACTTCTTTTCCACAGCTCATAAAACGGAGGAAAGGGTCCTGAAAGATATTGTTAATAGAAACGTTATCCCTACAGACAAAAATCAGAGGATACAACTGACGATTTACTATAAAACCAGAAAAACGGCCAGCCTACTCATGAGAAACTCTCCAGACACAAAACAGAACGCTTTAAAAGAGACTAACGTCGTCTATGCCTTCAAATGCCCACTTGAGGACTGTAAGCTCCAAAAAACCCAGTATATAGGCAAGACAACAACATCTCTTTCTAGGCGTTTAACGATGCATAAGCAACAGGGCTCCATTAAGGAACATATAATCTCTTCCCATAACCAAACCATCGCCAGAGAAATCCTAGTAAACAACACAGAAATCATCGATAGATACAGCGATAGCAGGCGGCTTGACGTTTGCGAGGCACTACACATCAAGAAGTCAACACCAGCAATCAACAGCCAATTATTGCACAACTATATTCTACCCACCTCAAGACTCCGCTCCAATATAGAAGCATCAAGAAATATGGACCAATAGGCTTTCTACAAACACTTCTATTCAATACCCATTGTTTCTGTTCTGTCTTGTGTTGATACTTTTAATACCCTATTAATATCCCCTCCTGTTCTGTCTTGTGTTAATGCCACATCACCCTTCCCACCTCACTCAAATGTAGATATAATATCAGAGAGACGTAAGTTCTAATCAGTTGTGTATTTGTGAAGTCTTTGAAAATGTAATAAGTTTTACGAAACGCGCCCGTGTCGCGTCAGACTAGAAATAAAAATGAATTTTGGAGAAGTGATTTTTGATTTACCTCCAACAGTGAAGCGTAATGTACGAAAGATTGAGAAAATTCGTGTTAGAATTATTAATCTTACTTTTTCGGTCATATTTAATAATATATGTCTACAGGAAAGACTGCTACCAAAATATACTATATATATATATATATATATATATATATATATATATATATATATATATATATATATATATATATATATATATATATATATATATATATATATATATATATATGTCGTACCTAGTAGCCAGAACTCACTTCTCAGCCTACTATGCAAGGCCAAATTTGCCTAATAAGCCAAGTTTTCATGAATTAATTGTTTTTCGACTACCTAACCAACTTAACCTAACCTAACTTTTTCCGCTACCTAACCTAACCTAACCTATAAAGATAGGTTAGGTTAGGTTAGGTAGGGTTGGTTAGGCTTGGTCATATATCTACGTTAATTTGAACTCCAATAAAAAAAAATTCACCTCATACATAATGAAATGGGTAGATTTATCATTTCATAAGAAAAAAATTAGAGAAAATATATTATTTCAGGAAAACTTGGTTTATTAGGCAAATCAGGCCTTGCATAGTAGGCCGATAAGTGCGTTCTGGCTACTAGGTACGACATATATATATATATATATATATATATATATATATATATATATATATATATATATATATATATATATATATATATATATATATATATATATATATATGTCGTACCTAATAGCCAGAACTCACTTCTCAGCCTACTATGCAAGGCCCGATTTGCCTAATAAGCCAAGTTTTTCTGAATTAATATATTTTCTCTATTTTTTTCTTATGAAGTGATAAAGCTACCCATTTCATTATGTATGAGGTCAATTTTTTTTATTGTAGTTAAAATTAACGTAGATATATGACCGAACCTAACCAACCCTACCTAACCTAACCTAACCTATCTTTATAGGTTAGGTTAGGTTAGGTAGCCGAAAACGTTAGGTTAGGTTAGGTTAGGTAGGTTAGGTAGTCGAAAAAACATTAATTCATGAAAACTAGGCTTATTAGGCAAATCGGGCCTTGCATAGTAGGCTGAGAAGTGAGTTCTGGCTACTAGGTACGACATATATATATATATATATATATATATATATATATATATGTCGTACCTAGTAGCCAGAACGCACTTCTCAGCTTCTCAGGTATGCAAGGCCCAATTTGCCTAATAAGCCAAGTTTTTATGAAATAATTGTTTTTCGACTACCTAACCTACCTAACCTAACCTAACCTAACTTTTTCGGCTATCTAACCTAACCTAACCTATAAAGATAGGTTAGGTTAGGTAGGGTTGGTTAGGTTCGGTCATATATCTACGTTAATTTTAACTCCAAGAAAATAAATTACACCTCATACATAATGAAATGGGTAGCTTTATCATTTCATAAGAAAAAAATTAGAGAAAATATATTAATTCAGGAAAACTTGACTTATTAGGCAAATCGGGCCTTGCATAGTAGGCTGAGAAGTGCGTTCTGGCTACTAGGTACGACATATATATATTGTACCTAGTAGCCAGAACGTCGTACTCGGCCTACTATGCAAGGCCCGATTTGCCTAATAAGCCAAGTTTTTCTGAATTAATATATTTTCTCTTTTTTTCCTATGAAATGATAAAGCTTCCCATTTCATTATGTATGAGGTCAATTTTTTTTTTATTGGAGTTAAAATTAACGTAGATATATGACCGAACCTAACAAACTCTACCTAACCTAACCTAACCTATCTTTATAGGTTAGGTTAGGTTAGGTAGCCGAAAAAGTTAGGTTAGGTTAGGTTAGGTAGGTTAGGTAGTCGAAAAACAATTAATTCATGAAAACTAGGCTTATTAGGCAAATCGGGCCGTGCATATTAGGCTGAGAAGTGCGTTCTGGCTACTAGGTACGACATATATATATATATATATATATATATATATATATATATATATATATATATATATATATATATATATATATATATATATATATATATATATAAATATATATATATATATATATATATATATATATATATATATATATATATATATATATACATATATATATATATACTAGTAGACGTATCTTGTAGGTAGCATCTTATTCTTGTATATGTGTAAGTAACTTTATGTAGGGAAGAGCAGGCTCAATCTCCCTTGAAAGAGATTATCGTCACAATATATATATATATATATATATATATATATATATATATATATATATATATATATATATATATATATATATATATATATATATGTCGTACCTAGTAGCCAGAACGCACTTCTCAGCCTACTATGCAAGGCCCGATTTGCCTAATAAGCAAAGTTTTCCCGAATTAATATATTTTCTCTATTTTTTTCTTATGAAATGATAAATCTACCCATTTCATTATGTATGAGGTCAATTTTTTTTTATTGGAGTTAAAATTAACGTAAATATATGACCGAACCTAACCAACCCTACCTAACCTATCTTTATAGGTTAGGTTAGGTTAGGTAGCCGAAAAAGTTAGGTTAGGTTAGGTTAGGTAGGTTAGGTAGTCGAAAAACAATTAATTCATGAAAACTTGGCTTATTAGGCAAATCGGGCCTTGCATAGTAGGCTGAGAAGTGCATTCTGGCTACTAGGTACGACATATATATATATATATATATATATATATATATATATATATATATATATATATATATATATATATATATATAGATATATATGTATATATATATTTATATATATAAATATATATATATATATATATATATATATATATATATATATATATATAAATATATATATATATATATATATATATATATATATATATATATATATATATATATATATATATATATATATATATATATGTCGTACCTAGTAGCCAGAACTCACTTCTCAGCCTACTATGCAAGGCCCGATTTGCCTAATAAACCAAGTTTTCATGAATTAATGTTTTTTCGTCTACCTAACCTACCTAACCTAACCTAACCTAGCTTTTTTTGGCTACCTAACCTAACCTTACCTATATATATAGGTTAGGTTAGGTTAGGTAGGGTTGGTTAGGTTCGGTCATATATCTACGTTAATTTTAACTCCAATAAAAAAAAATGACCTCATACATAGTGAAAAGGGTAGCTTTATCATTTCATAAGAAAAAAATTATAGTAAATATATTAATTCATGAAAACTTGGCTTATTAGGCAAATCGGGCCTTGAATAGTAGGCTGAGAAGTGAGTTCTGGCTACTAGGTACGACATATATATATATATATATTTATATATATATAAATATATATATATACATATATATATCTATATATATATATATATATATATATATATATATATATATATATATATATATATATATATATATTTTGTGACGATAATCTCTTTCAAGAGAGATTGAGCCTGCTTTTCCCTACATAAAGGTACTTACACATATACAAGAATAAGATGCTACCTTCAAGATACGTCTACCAGTAGCACAAAAAGTTTTGACCAGGAGGCAAAACGTACCCTAAACCCCCACTCCACACTCCCTCCATGCCGGCTCGCCCGTCGTCAACCAGCAAACTACCATTCTAGCCTGCCTGCTTCTGATTGGTGACCCGCCGTCTGCACAGATGCACCTCAGCGCCCTCTACCTAAGTCAATGTCTGGGCTTGAATCAGCCATTGAAGTCAGAATATCCTTGTGCTCTCAAGCTGTGAACAACCAACCGATACACGTCCTGTTTACTGGTGGAGGTTCCCAGCTAGCGCTATATTCTCAGCACCTGTTTATGTCATTTTGTATTTATATTATTCCTAGAGTAATTTATCCCTGTTCTTAATTTTTATGACTTGTTTGTTTGCACTGTACATAGCCAAGGGATTGTCTTTGTTTTTAAATTTGCTTTCCAGTTAATTAAAGTTTTTCATTGTTCATACTATGTGTTTTGCGTGTCTTCCCTTATTCTACCACAGACAACAGCCAAGCAGTCTCTTTTTTTTTTTTGTAAATGTGACAGGCATTGACACCAGCCATTAGGAGGACTGCCGAACATCTACACTCCTACACTTTCCCGTCACATTTAATGGGGGCCTGTCCTAGGAGTCTCACTCAGGTACTAGTACTAGAACATCAATTTGTGGTAAGCGTACTTGGCTTTGCTACAGTTGCTTTTCAATATTTTCATTACTTTTAATATTTATATGGTGCTGTGTGTATTGTGCATTCCTAGAGTAACATATTGTGAGTGTTGGATAACTTTGGATTACGTGGTGACTGGAGGCCTCAGTCAGTAATTACTTAATTGGTCATCCCTCCCTCAGTATTATTACTCGTGTTTTCCACCTTTTGTCCCTAGGATATTTCTCAATCTCAGACAAATCATCATTTTGGTACCCTGGTACTTTGGTTTGTCTTCGGGTCAAAGCACCCTATCTTCTGCAATCCGACCGAAGGAGGATACAGAGGGCCATAGTTCCTCTAGCACGGACTACGTTACTGAGTTGGGACCTCAGCAGCAGTTCTCGTCACCAGTTGACACTCGCACCCCTACACGTCGGTCAGAGATGATGATATTTACTTAGGTAGGGAATTAGCTTTCTTTTTCAGAGCACAAAGATCGCTAATTCTGTAAGTATCATATTTCATTTAGTGGGAAAACCCTTGCTTCTGTCCTATAGAGACTCGGCAAGGTATGCCTACATTCTTGGACTACCTTATTTACTTTTGGAACAATTAAATGTTTCATTTGTTTAAGAAACTATCGGTTTCATTTATTTAGTAGGATTTTTTTGCCCTTATTCTCTTACACTGAGTACCGGGTACAAGATTCCCTGTGATTTTGATTGACTAATAATTTACCATACTAAAATTAACGTTAATTTCACAGGATAGTTACCAGTTGCCACGTAATCCTGTTACTGACACTTACCATATCACAAATATATTCGTTGTACATTTATTTGCTATTTTTCACCATGTTTCGTCTCCCAGCTTTCCGTAACGATCCAGCAGGTGAAATAGGGGAACTAAATTCGTGCCAAGAAGACCGAATTACAAACTCTTGCACACGAGTATCAACTAGATGTTCCCCATGGAGCCAACAAAAATGACTTGCATAATTTAATATTGAATCACCTCTTAGATGAAGGGAAGATTGACTCTGAAACTCACGAAAATTATTCTATTGCAGATAGACATGCTCTGACAACTATGAAGTTGAAGCTCGAACTTGCCAAACTCGAGCGGGAACAAAGGAAGGAAGAGGCTGCCCTAAGAAAAGAACAACAAGAAAGAGAGGCTACCCTAAAGAAAGAAGAGGCGGCCCTAAGGAAAGAAGAACAAGAACGCGAGGAGGCCCTGGCGAAAGAAGCTCTACAACGAAAAGAACGAGAGGCTGCCCTGAGGAAAGAACAAAGGGAACGTGAGCCTGCCCTACTTCGTGAGCGTGAGTGAGAGCAGCTTGAAACAAGAAAACGTGACCTGGAGATACAACGTGAGCACAGTAAACAGCTAGCTGATAGTGCGCTCGAATATCGTCGACAAGAACTCGCTTTGGAAACTACACACCACAATCAGCGTCAACAAGCTACAACTAGTCTTCCCATAAGTTTCAATGTCTTCCATGCAAGTAAGTTAATGCCACAATTCGTTGAGACAGAGATCGATGTCTTTTTCACCACTTTTGAGACCTCTAGCTAAAAAACTTAGCTGGCCTGCAGATCAATGGTCTACCCTTCTCAGAGTGCACCTCACAGGTAGAGCTGCAGTTACTCTCAGTACCTTAGCGTCTGAGAATGACTACCTGACCCTGAAGCAAGCAGTTCTGGACGCCTACCTTCTCTCCACCGAAAGCTACAGACGAAAATTCCATGATTATCTAAAGGCAAGTACCACCACCTTTCTAGAATTTACCAATACAAAGAAAAGATATTTCATGAAATGGCTGGAAGGAGCACATGTCTCTACGTTTTCAGATCTCATCAACCTCATGCTAGTTGAGGAATTCTTGAGACGTGTTCCCCCTTCCGTCCGTTTATATTTAGCAGATAAAGAAGAAACCGACTACATCAGATGTGCGAAGTCGGCTGACACCTACAGCCTCATCCACCGGCTTACACCAGAACCACCTTCCAGTAAGAAGTCTTGGTATAGTCTTGGTATAGGGGAGCCGGTCGGCCGAGCGGACAGCACGCGGGACTTGTGATCCTGTGGTCCTGGGTTCGATCCCAGGCGCCAGCGAGAAACAATGGGCAGAGTTTCTTTCACCCTATGTCCCTGTTACCTACCAGTAAAATAGGTACCTGGGTGTTAGTCAGCTGTCACGGGCTGCTTCCTGGGGGTGGAGGCCTGGTCGAGGACCGGGCCGCGGGGACACTAAAGAGCCCCGAAATCTTCTCAAGATAACCTCAAGATAACCTCAAGATAGTTATGATAAAATGAGTACCGATCAAGCGAGCTCTCAATTGTATTGTAAGTATTGCAAACTCTATGGACATACCATAGATAAATGTGGGAAGGCTTAGTACAAAGGCCCAAACCGATTCCTCCTAAGTCCGGTAAGCCTGTGATGAATGTTGGTGTTCCTGTTAATGATCTTTCTCTCCTCAGTAAACACCTGTATCCTGGAACTGTCTCTACTAATGGTACAGATTCGGAGGGACGTTTCAAATTGAAGATCTTGAGGGACACAGCGGCTCTTCAGTCCATAATATTGAAATCAGCTGTGCCTAACATCACCTACACCGGGGAAACTGTCCTTATCACTGACCTCACTGCTACTACTCCGTACCCACTCGCCAGAGTCCACCTGGATTGTCCTTTCATGACCGGAAAAGTCAAAGTCGCCATCAGGCAAAAGCCTTTTCCCATGTCTGGAGTGCAACTTCTCCTGGGAAACGACCTGGCAGAAGATCTGCAACCGTCCAACCTGATCATCATGGACAAACCCCAGGTGTGTACCTCTGTAGTGGACAATCCCCTCTTTAAGTATGTTTCAGCCGAGGTCCAAGAAAGTGATGAAGTTTCTCCTCCGGTTTTGGTGACCACCCGTGAACAAGCTGCACGCTCGCAACCAGCAGACTCTACTGCTACCGCTGTCCCTCAAGACCCTTAGAATCTACCACCGAATTTTGCTAGTTTGGAGTTCCGTAAGTTACAGAGGGAAGATCTATCATTAACACCATTATTCTTCCAGGCTGAGACTCAACCTGACAGTATCCCTGGGTTCTTCCTAGAGAATCAGTTGCTCTACCGCAGGTACAGACACAGTAAGCTGAAGGAGGATGACGATTGGGCAATTGTCGAACAGCTAGTGGTTCCCACCAGCCTACGGCCCGATATTCTACACCTGGCCCACAGAGCACTTTTCACTATGGTTTTAACAAAACCTACCATGGAATCAGACAAGACTAATACTGGCCAGGTATGGTTAAAGACGTCAAAAAGTACGTGCAATTGTGTCATACAAGTCAGGTGGCAGGTAACATCTCTATTCAATGAGTCTCCCCAATGAGTCTCTAGGAGTATCTCCTTATGAGATGCTCTACGGACGGAAGTGCCGAACTCCTCTCAAAGCTTTTAAAGACTCTCTACGTAATGCCACCTTCAGTGACCCTCAGAATGTGCCCCAGTTTCTTCAAAACTTAAAACACATTCTAGAGAGAGTACGTAAATTTGCTAATGACAATCTATTCAAAGTTCAGGAGAGGATGAAGACTCATTTTGACCAAAACAGCAAACTAAGGAAATTTAAACCAGGAGACTTCGTGTTGACATGCTTTCCTATCCCAGGTTCTCCATTGCAAAACAAGTTTTCAGGACCCTACCGCATCAAGGAGTGCAGAAACAACCACAAGTACGTTCTTGAGACTCCAGATAGGCGGCGGAAGACCCAGTTGTGCCACGTCAACCTCCTGAAGCAGTATCAAGGTACTCCCCCCGCTGTGTTGGTATCATTATCCACATTTAAAGATCCATACCGCCACAGTGAGAACATCCCTGCTTCTCCTCTCGAAAGCACTAACAGTGACTTTCAACTCGGAAATTCTTACTGATCTTCATACCTATTTACAGGACAGTAATAGTGCTCCTCTCATCAGAATCTTCAAGGAACATCAGAAGTTGTTCAGCGATGATCCACAAGAGTGTAATGTGGTTCACCACGACATCCAGCTACTCCCTGACACCCGGCCGATTCGTCAACCTTTCTACCGAATCAGCCTGAGCAAAGAGGAAGTTATGCGTGCTGAAGTGCAGTACCTCCTGGATCATGGGCTGGCCACCCCTTGTGAGTTCCCTTGGGCCTCACCCTGCATCTTGGTGCCGAAACCGCAAGGTAAAGTGAGGTTGTGTACCGATTATCGGAAATTGAATGTTGTGACTGTCAATGATACGTACCCATTACCTAGAATAGATGACATCCTTGGCGCCATTGGTAATGCTCGGTATTTGTCCAAGCTAGACTTACTCAAAGGATACTACCAAGTATGTTTGACAGAGCGAGCTAAGGAAATATCTGCCTTCACTCCTTTCGGCCTTTACAGATATGAACGCCTTCTATTTGGACTATGTAATGCCCCGGCCACCTTCCAGCGAGCTGTCAACCGCGTCATCCATGGCTTAGATAACACCTACGCCTACTTGGATGATATCGTTGTAGCAACTAACACCTGGGACGAACATCTGCTCCAGCTGCAACGATTGTTCGCCAAGCTCCTGACAGCCGGCCTCACCATCAACTTGGGCAAGTCCACCTTTGCTAAAGGTAAAGTGCGTTATCTTGGTCATGTGATAGGGAGTGGCAGCCTAGCTCCGTTAAACGTACACACTCAAGCTATCCAGCATTACCCACAGCCTACCACCAGGAAGCAGCTCCTGCGCTTCCTTGGTCTTGCCTCCTACTACCGTAGGTTTGTGAAGAATTTTAGTACGGTAGCGACACCACTGATCACTTTAACCAGCCCCAAGCAACGGTATCATTGGACCATTCAGCAAACCATTGCTTTTGAACAACTTAAATCTCTGCTCTGTTCTAATCCCATTCTTGCCTCGCTATATATATATATATATATATATATATATAGTCGTAGCCAGAACGCACTTCTCAGCCTACTATGCAAGGCCCGATTTGCCTAATAAGCCAAGTTTTCCTGAATTAATATATTTTCTCTAATTTTTTTCTTATGAAATGATAAAGCTACCCATTTCATTACGTATGAGGTCAATTTTTTTTAATTGGAGTTAAAATTAACGTAGATATATGACCGAACCTAACCAACCCTACCTAACCTAACCTATCTTTATAGGTTAGGTAGCCGAAAAAGTTAGGTTAGGTAGTCGAAAAACAATTAATTCATGAAAACTTGGCTTATTAGGGAAATCGGGCCTTGGATAGTAGGATGAGAAGTGCGTTCTGGCTACTAGGTACGACTATATATATATTGTGATGATAATCTCTTTCAAGAGAGATTGAGCCTGCTCTTCCCTACATAAGTACGTCAATATACAAGAGACTATATACAAAATACGTTCACCAAGTATCGCCAAACGTTTTGCCCAGAGAGCAAATCGTACCCAGCACACCGTGACACCTGCTACCACCGCCGTTACCAGCTAACCACCAGCTCATCCTCTGCCTGCCTGTCGCTGATTGGCTGGTGACTCGTCGCCCCTGCCCTCCGCCTCCACCACAAGTCGACGTCTGGGCTGCAGTGCGGCAGTCTCGTTAGAATATCTCAGTGCTCCAAGCAGTTGACATCTCTCGCTGGTAGACTAAGCCTTGGCTTTCGTGTACTAAGGGAGGTGACAGCTCGAAGCCAGTATTCCAGCACCACTTATATTTTATTTTGCTATCACTGTAACTTACTTGTCTTAACGTAACTTTTCATTTGCCAGTGATTATTCATATTATTTTGTTTGTTGACTTATCTTGCATTTTTATGTGATTACCTTTATTCATGCCTTGTTTTTCTAGAGTAATTAAAATTTCATTGTTTATATACTTGTGTTTTGTGTGTCTTCCCATTACCTTACCACAGACGAATGGACCAACTTTTCTTTTTTTTCGATTATGTGACGAGGCCTTGCCCCTAGCTTTTGAAACAGCCGAACACCAACGCTTTACCGTCACATAACGTGGGGTCCTGCCCTAGGAGCTTCACTAAAGTACTGGTGCCAAGTAGTAAATTTATGGTAAGCGTATTTGGCTTTGGTAACGTAGCTTTTTACTATTTTCAATTTTCAATTTTATTTTCATATGGTGCTGTGTGTATTGTGCATTCCGAGAGTAGCATATGGTGAAGGTAAGACAACTTTGGATTACATGGTGACTGTAGGCCTCAGTCATTCTCTTAATTGGTCATCTCTCCCTCCATGTTATTACTCGTGTTTACCATCTTTTGTCCGTAGGATATTTCTCATATTTTCGGCAGATCATCATATTGGTACCCTGGTACTGTGGTCTGTCCCCGGGTCAAGTGCACCTAATCTTCTGCAATCTGACAGTAGGAGGATAAAGAGGGCCATAGTTCCTCTCGCACGAACTTTAGTTGCTGAATTGGGACCTCAGCAGTAGTTCTCGTCACCAGTTGACACCTCGCACCCCTACACGTCGGTCAGAGATGATGATACCTACATTGGTAGGGAATTAGCCTTCTTTTTCAGAGCACAAAAGTTCGCTAATTCTGTAAGTATCATATTAATTTCAGTGGGAAAAACTTGCTTATGTCCTATAGAGACTCGGCAATGTATGCCTACATTCTTGGACTACCAATTTTACTTTTGAGGCAATTAACTGTTTCATTTGTTTTAGAAACTCAGTTTCGCTTGTTTAGTAGGATTTTCTTGCCCTTATCCTCTTACATGAGTACCGGGTACAAGATTTCCTGCGACCTTGATTTATTAATCATTTATCTTGTAATTAACATTAATTGTTAAAGATTCCACAGGATAGGTACCAGTTGCCACGTTGTCCTGTTTCTGACATTCACCATATCACAACAGTATATTCGTTGTGCATTTATTTGCTAATTTCACCATGTTTCGTCTCAAAGCTTTCCGTGCAGATCCAGCAGGTGCAATAGGGACTTTAAGTCATACCAAGAGGACTGAATTACAAACTCTTGCACATGAGTATCAACTAGCAGTTCCCTACCAAGCCAACAAAAATGAAATGCATAACCTGTTACTGGATCATCTCTTAGAGGAAGGTAAGATAGACTCTGAAACTCACGAAACTTACTTTATTGAAGATAAAACTGATTTGCCAACGATGAAACTCAAAATAGAGCTGGCCAAGATCGAACGCGAGCAGCAAAGGGAAGCCCTCGAGCAACAAAGGGAGAAGCTGCCTTGAAGAAGGAAGAACAAGAACGTGAAATCGCCCTCAAGGAACGTGAGGTTGCAATACTCCGTGAGCGGGGACGAGTACAGCTTGAAACAAAACAACGCCAATTGGAGATGCAACACGAACATGACAAACAACAAGCGACTCTGGCTATGGAGTGTCGTCAACGAGAAATCGCGTTGGAAACTTCACACCTCGGTCAACGCCAGCAAGCTACCGCCAATCTTCCCGTCAGTTTCAATATATCACATGCAAGTAAGTTAATGCCACCATTCGTAGAAACAGAAGTTGATGTGTTTTTCACCATCTTTGAAACCCTTGCTAATCAACTTAGTTGGCCTGACGACCAATGGGCAACCCTTCTCAGAGTACATCTTACAGGTAGAGCTGCAGTTACACTCAGTACTTTGGCGTCTGAGAATGACTACCAGACTCTGAAACAAGCAGTGTTGGACGCCTACCTTCTCTCCACCGATAGTTATCGAAAGAAATTCCGTGACCACCTGAAGGCAAGTACCACTACCTTTCTCGAGTTTGCTAATACCAAAAGGAGATATTTTATGAAATGGCTGGAAGCAGCACATGTCTCTACCTTTGCAGAACTCGTCAACCGCATGCTAGTTGAAGAATTCTTGAGGCGTGTGCCGCCTCCTGTCCGTCTATATTTAGCACATAAAGAAGAAACCGACTACCTAAAGTGTGCTAAGTCGGCTGACACTTACAGCCTCATCCACCGGCTGACACCAGAACCATCTTCCAGTAAGAAGTCGTGGTACAGTTACGAGAAAGTGAGTACCGATCAAGCTGGCTCGCAATTGTACTGTAAGTATTGTAGACTCTATGGACATACCATAGATAAATGTGGTAAGTCTCAATACAAAGGAACCACCGAAACGCCAAAACCCAAACAGACTCCTCCTAAGTCCGGTAAGCCTGTGATGAATGTTGGTGTTCATGTTAATGATCTTTCTCTTTTCAGTAAACACCTGTATACTGGAACTGTCTCTGCCAACGGTTCAAATCCGGAGGGATGTTTCAAATTGAAGATCTTGAGGGACACAGCGGCTCTACAATCGATTATTTTGAAGTCGGCTGTGCCCAACATCGCCTACACCGGAGAAACTGTCTTCATCACTGACCTCACTGCTACCACTCCTTATCCTCTCGCCAGAGTCCACCTGGATTGTCCCTTCGTGAGCGGAGACGTCCAAGTCGCCATCAGGGAAAAGCCTTTTCCCATGTCTGGAGTGCAACTTCTCCTGGGCAACGACTTGGCAGAAGACCTGCAACCGACCAACCTGATCGTCATGGACAAACCCCAGGTGTGTACCTCTGTGATGGATAATCCCATTTTTGAGTATGTTCCAGCAAAGGTTCAAGAGAGTGATGAAGTTTCTCCTCCGGTTTTAGTGACCACCCGTGCACAAGCTGCCCGACCACAGCCAGCTGACTCTACTGCTACCGCTGTCCCTCAAGACCCTCAGAAACTACCCCCGAATCTGACCAAGTTGGAGTTCCGTAAGTTACAGAGGGAAGATCTTACCTTGACACCATTATTTTTCCAGGCTGAGACTCAACCCGACAGTATTCCTGGGTTCTTCCTAGAGAACGAGTTGCTCTACCGCAGATATAGACCCAGTAAACTGAAGGAGGAGGACGATTGGGCCAACGTCGAACAACTAGTGATTCCTGCCAGCCTGCGGCCCACTATTCTACACCTGGCCCAAGGAGCACTCTCCCACTACGGATTTAACAAGACTTACCATGGAATCCGTCAAGACTACTACTGGCCAGGTATGGTAAATAGCGTCAAACAGTACGTCAAACAGTGTCATACATGTCAGATGGCAGGTAAACCGAACATCTCTATTCCCAGAGCGCCACTGATTCCCATACAGGTGCCTGCGGAACCTTTCCACAGACTTATTATAGACTGTGTTGGTCCTTTACCTCGGACCAGTTCCGGTAACGCCTATATCTTAACCATCCTGTGTCCTACCACCAGATTCCCCATAGCAGTTCCAGTAAAGAACATTACGGCTGCTACGGTTGTGAAACACTTATTGAAGATCTTCACCCAGTATGGATTTCCAAGGGAGGTTCAGAGCGACTGTGGCACCAACTTCACCAGTGATCTCTTCAAGAGGACACTGGAGGAATTCAACATCAAACAGGTATTGTCCAGCCCCTATCATCCTGCTTCACAGGGTTCTCTTGAGCGTAGTCATCAGACTATTAAAGCACTCCTGAAGAAGTTTTGTAATGAAACCTCTAAGGATTGGGATAAGCAAATCGACCTAATATTATGTATCTATAGAAGTCTTCCCAATGAGTCCCTAGGAGTATCTCCTTATGAGATGCTCTACGGACGTAAGTGCCGTACTCCTCTCAAGGCTTTCAAAGACTCTACGTGATGCCACCTTCAGTGAGCATCAGAATGTGCCCCAGTTTCTTCAAAACCTACAACACATTCTAGAGAGTCCACAGTTTTGCCCAAGATAATCTATTGAAAGCACAGGAGAGGATGAAGACTCATTACGACCAGACCAGCAAAGTAAGGAAATTTAAGCCGGGAGACTTCGTACTTGCTTATTTCCCTATCCCAGGTTCTCCTTTACAAAACAGGTTTTCAGGACCCTACCGCATCAAGGAGTGCAGAAACAACCATAACTACGTTCTAGAGACTCCAGATAGGCGGCGGAAGACCCAGTTGTGCCACGTCAACCTCCTGAAGCTATATAACGGTACTCCTCCCACTGTCATGACTAATTACTCTTCATTTAGAGAGCCATACATCCACAGTGAGACCTTCCCTGCTTCTCCTCCCGAAAGCACTGACAAGGAGTCAGCGCTTTCTAATTCGGAAATCCTTACTGATCTTCCCAACTATTTTCAGGACAATCATAGTGCACCTCTCGTCAAGATCTTCAAAGAACATCAAGAGTTGTTCCGAGATGATCCCCAAGAGTGTAATGTTACCCAGCACGACATCCAACTGCTCCCTGACACCCGGCCGATTCGTCAACCCTTCTACCGAATCAGCCCTAGCAAGAAGGACGTCATGCGTGCTGAGGTGCAGTACCTCTTGGATCATGGACTGGCTACACCTTGTGAGTTCCCCTGGGCCTCACCCTGTATCTTGGTGCCAAAACCCCAAGGTAAGGTGAGACTCTGCACTGATTACCGTAAGTTAAATAATGTGACTGTCAAGGATGCATACCCCTTGCCAAGGATAGATGACATTCTTGACGCCATTGGTAATGCCCAGTACTTGTCCCAAGTGGACTTGCTTAAGGGGTATTACCAAGTGTGTCTAACAGAGCGAGCCAAAGAAATATCTGCCTTTATCACTCCCTTTGGACTTTTCAGATATGAACGCCTTCCTTTCGGACTATGTAATGCCCCGGCCACCTTTCAGAGAGCTGTCAACCGCGTCATCCAGGGCTTGGATAACACGTACGCCTATTTGGATGATATTGTCGTAGCATCCAACACCTGGAGCGAACATCTGCTCCAGCTGCAACGACTGTTCGCCAAGCTCCTGACAGCCGGCCTCACCATCAACCTGGGCAAGTCCACCTTCGCCAAAGGTAAAGTGCGTTATCTGGGTCATGTAATTGGGAGTGGCAGCCTAGCTCCATTAGACACACACACTCAAGCCATCCAGCATTATCCACAGCCTACCACCAGGAAGCAGCTCCTGCGCTTCCTTGGTCTTGCCTCCTACTACCGTAGGTTTGTGAGAAATTTTAGTACGGTAGCCACGCCATTAATCATTTTAACCAGTCCCAAGCAACGGTATAAGTGGAACATGCAGCAAACCGTTGCTTTCGAACAACTCAAATTCCTCCTCTGTCCTAATCCCATTCTCGCCTCGCCAGATATCACGAAGCCTTTCGTCCTTCATGTCCACTCCAGTGGTACCGGCGTTGGTGGTGTCCTGATGCAGCAACGAGGCGAGGAGGTTCTACCTGTCAGCTACTACAGCTACAAGTTGAAACCCCACCAGAGGAACTACAGCACTATTGAAAAGGAGCTACTATCCATCGTCCTGAATCTCCAGCACTTTGCTCCATACCTACAAGGTGCCAGGTCTACCACCATCTTCTCAGACCACAATCCTCTTCGCTTCTTACATCAAGCCCAATTCACTAACCAGCATCTTCTACGATGGGCTTTATATCTAAAAGATTTCAACCTGGAGATCCGCTATACCAGGGTTCTGACAACATCATAGCCGACGCCCTCTCCAGAGTTTATGAAGTAGAAGCAACTCCACCTATTACTCCACCACATGAGGACGTAACTTCTTCCAGAACCGCAGGCTTCGGGGGAGAGTTGTGACGATAATCTCTTTCAAGAGAGATTGAGCCTGCTCTTCCCTACATAAGTATGTCAATATACAAGAGACTATATACAAAATACGTTCACCAAGTATCGCCAAACGTTTTGCCCAGAGAGCAAATCGTACCCAGCACACCGTGACACCTGCTACCACCGCCGTTACCAGCTAACCACCAGCTCATCCTCTGCCTGCCTTTCGCTGATTGGCTGGTGACTCGTCGCCCCTGCCCTCCGCCTCCACCACAAGTCGACGTCTGGGCTGCAGTGCGGCAGTCTCGTTAGAATATCTCAGTGCTCCAAGCAGTTGACATCTCTCGCTGGTAGACTAAGCCTTGGCTTTCGTGTACTAAGGGAGGTGGCAGCTCGAAGCCAGTATTCCAGCACCACTTATATTTTATTTTGCTATCACTGTAACTTACTTGTCTTAACGTAACTTTTCATTTGCCAGTGATTATTCATATTATTTTGTTTGTTGACTTATCTTGCATTTTTATGTGATTACGTTTATTCATGTCTTGTTTTTCTAGAGTAATTAAAATTTCATTGTTTATATACTTGTGTTTTGTGTGTCTTCCCATTACCTTACCACAGACGAAAGGACCAACTTTTCTTTTTTTTCGATTATGTGACGAGGCCCTGCCCCTAGCTTTTGAAACAGCCGAACACCAACTCTTTACCGTCACTATATATATATATATATATATATATATATATATAATGTATGTATATATAAGGTCTTCCTGCACCAGGGCAGAATCTAGGATCCTGCCCCGGGGCAGTGACGATGGACAACCTGCTGCAGGAGCAAGGAACAATACCTCCCTCAATTTCATTTCAGCAGATAATCTGCTTGAAGCAGATTATCCCCCTCTTTTATTTCTCCCACGCCTGCTGTAAGAGTCATATCCACTTTACCCGAGCGTTCTCTACGTTGCGGGCAACAATTTGATATATGTGGGAGCGCGTAGTGTTTTTGCGGTGGCGAGAAATTCGTAAAAGACGTGTAATTTGGCCTGTGGTATAGGCCCTTTAGGACGCCAATATGGCGCCGGCCCCTCCGTTTTGCTGCCAAAACTGTGTGATGTCAGTGGCACCAGACTGGTCACTGACAATGACGTGGCACAGGGAGCAAATGAAAATCGCCCCTGACAAGTATGACGTCACGAAGGCAGGGGGGGTCCGGTCATCGCGCCGTGGTGGCGCCACCAGTCTGAGACAGCACGTCAAGGTGGTCGAACGTGCGACAGGGGATCCTGTCAGTTTGACAGGATCCCCCATCTCCGGAGGATTTACGCATCACCAGCGGTCTGCCAGCACTTGGTGAGGTCTTCCTTCGTTCATGTGTTGGACCGAAGAGGGAATCGACGGAATATTGAGCAACAAGTACTCCAGGGACAGGTGCTGTGCAAGAGGGAAGTCTAGACAGTGACGTCTGGGACGTCTGATAGCTTCAACAGTGATGACGTAGCGGCTGGGCCAATCCTCCGTGAGGAACCAGTCTGACACATCACGTCAAGGTGGACGGATGTGCGAAGGTTGGTCCTGTCAGTTTGACAGTTGTAACCCGCTCCCGGGGATTTTACGCGTCGCCCGTAATCTGCAAGTACGCTGTGAGGTCTTCCTTCATTCCATGTGTTGGACCCGAAGAGGGATTCGACGGAATATTGAGCAACAAGTGCTCCAGGGACAGGTGCTGTGCAAGAAGAAGTGAAGTCTGTGCAGTGACGTATGTGACGTTAGAGGCAGATCACCCATCTAGTGATGACATAGCGGCTGGGCCAGTCCACCGGGAAGCAGTGGGAGAAGAAAACTAATTGGGAATCAGGACGACTGCAGCCGAAAAGTAGGTTTGCAGACGTAGTTGCGAGGAGAAGTCGACGGCCAGGAGACCGACTCCAACCCTGCAAGACGTTGTGGAGGAGCACAGACCTGCGGAGGACAGAGCACAGTGATGACGCGTTTATTTTGGGATGTTGATTGGGTTCCTGGAGAGAGCATCAGTGTGTGTGTGGGGGCGTTCCCTACAACGAGTCGAGAGCCGGGACCAGGAGCTACAATTCAACTCTCACCGGAGGGCGAGTCCACATCAGTGAGGTGGAAGTAGGTGATTCTAGTTTCCCTCCCAATTCCCCTTTAGTCAGTTATATTTAGCCAGAGTATCTTATATGTCGTGAGCAAGGCTCACCGAGTCTATGTCACAGTAAGGCACAGTTGTGCAGAGTGAGGCTGGACAGAGCTCTCACGATATTTATATATGTGGTGTGTGTAGGCACCTGGGATTATTGAGGAATTTACTGTGCCGTTGATGATTTCTTTCATGTGACCTTAATATGATAACTTATGTCAGAGAATATAAATATAAGTGTACCAGTTATTGGTGTTAGGCTGTATGCCCAGTATTTATCTTATTATTATTGATATTGATGAATTGATCCATATATATATATTGGTGTGTTGAATAAAATTTTCATGTGTGCAGTGATTAATTGTGTTATTGCCTTCGAAAGGAATTACTGAATCTAAGGACAGTACTGTGGTTAATTGCATCCATTATCATTATTATGAGTTGCCGTGTGTAATGCCATTATAGTGAAATATTATGTTAATTGCTGTAGAAATGAGTTATTGAACTTGAGATCAGTGTGGTGATTCATTGCGTTCTATTGCCATTATAGAAAATATTGTGTTGATGACAAACATAGTGATCCCTGCAAATTTAAAGAAATAGGCACTTTACGCCAAAGAAACAAGTACATAAGTATTCACATGGTGAGGGAGGTCGCCCAGCTGACATTGACAAGAGGGGGAGTGTTGCCCTCTAGACGAGCCCTGGTTCTATGAAGAGAGAGTGACTTTCTGCATGTACTTGATGTTTCGTTGTTGATACGGATATAATACCTTGAAGCTTTTAAGTAAAATACAAAATACCTTCGTGTTTGTATTATCCCTCCATATATCTTGTTGCTATAGAACAGTTCCAAAGAGTGAGAGTATTAGAGACATATACCTGCCTGTGACCAGATTTAATGAGTGAGCTCTCTGCCACTAGTACCACAATACCATTGATGTGTTACTGGACACGGGAAATACCAGTTGGCGACCTTGCAGTTAGTAGTAGAGCCCTTGTTGGGGCGGGCACACGGTTAGGAAAGAGCATCTGTGTTCTCACTCGTCTTTGGCTTTAAAGACCGGCTGGAGATTGACTGGGATACTCTCCTGGCGAACAGTGGCGCCACGAGGATTGAGTGAAGACCCGCAGGGCTACGGTCAGTAACAGTTATCGCTAATACTAGTGGGTGGTGTCTATGTAGAGAGAGAGACACCCCGACGTTGGCGACCGCTGACAGGATATTAAGTACAGTCATTTATACTTATACTTATACTTACAACTAAGGTAAACCCCGACGTTGGCGATCTTGCCAGGTGTCCGGGATAAAGATCTTGTATGCACTGTTACCTACCCCCTCGCACTCCCCGACATTGGCGACCTTGCCAGGGTTACGATCAGGATAACGATCAAGGTAATGGTCAGGATAACGATCAAGAAAAAGGTTGCAATTGTGGTACTTTACAGTGGTATTAGGTATCAGGTACAGGCTATCACTCGTAGCACAAGATGGAGGATGATAAGGTAGCAAGGTTCATTGACACTAGAGATGAGCAGATGCTGGAGGATTGCACCAAGGCACAGCTGCAATCGATAGCCGACCCCTGTGGGATAAAATTGAGATCTTCCAAAGTGGGAGAGAGAAGGCTTGAGATCATGGCACAGCTCAGGACACGAGATGAGGCTTTGGGGGAGGAACGGCCACAGACACCTGCCAGTTTGGGAGAACATTTGAGCATTGGTGGAAGCAGCAGGGGATCCAGCGGCAGCAGGCGCAGCGTCAAGCTGGAGATATTGAAGCTGCAGCTGGAGGCACAGCTGCACCGGGAAGAGCGAGAGGCACAGCTGCGCAGGGAAGAGCGAGAAGCAGAAGCACAACTGAAACGTGAGGAGCAGGAGCGAGAGGCACAACTTAAACGTGAAGAGCAGGAGCGAGAGGCACAACTGAAACATGAAGAGCAGGAGCGAGAGGCACAGCTGAAACGGGAAGAGCGAGAGGCACAGCTGAAACGGGAAGAGCGAGAGGCACAGCTGCGCAAGGAAGAGCGTGAGCACGAGGCACAGCTGAGGCGTGAAGAAGCACAGCTGAGACGGGAGGAGCGGGAGCTAGAAGCTAAGCTGAAACAGCAAGAGGTCGAAGCACCGCCACAGCAGGAAGACCGCCGAGTGAGAGAGTGAGATTTGCCGGTCTTTGTACCAAACGAAGCTGAAGGTTTCTTTGACCACTTCGAGAGGGTCGCTACATTAAAGAAGTGGCCGAGAGCAGAGTGGGCGGAGCTGGTTCAGAGTAGGCTCACCGGTGAAGCTCGCAAAGCCTACAACATGCTCGACCTCAGGGAGTGTACCAACTACGATGCTGTGAAGAGAGCTGTGCTTCACTCTTTCAAACTGAAGCCGGAATGTTACAGGAAACGTTTTAGGGAATATACCCTGCCGTGTGTAATGCCATTATAGTGAAATATTATGTTAATTGCTGTAGAAATGAGTTATTGAACTTGAGATCAGTGTGGTGATTCATTGCGTTCTATTGCCATTATAGAAAATATTGTGTTGATGACAAACATAGTGATCCCTGCAAATTTAAAGAAATAGGCACTTTACGCCAAAGAAACAAGTACATAAGTATTCACATGGTGAGGGAGGTCGCCCAGCTGACATTGACAAGAGGGGGAGTGTTGCCCTCTAGACGAGCCCTGGTTCTATGAAGAGAGAGTGACTTTCTGCATGTACTTGATGTTTCGTTGTTGATACGGATATAATACCTTGAAGCTTTTAAGTAAAATACAAAATACCTTCGTGTTTGTATTATCCCTCCATATATCTTGTTGCTATAGAACAGTTCCAAAGAGTGAGAGTATTAGAGACATATACCTGCCTGTGACCAGATTTAATGAGTGAGCTCTCTGCCACTAGTACCACAATACCATTGATGTGTTACTGGACACGGGAAATACCAGTTGGCGACCTTGCAGTTAGTAGTAGAGCCCTTGTTGGGGCGGGCACACGGTTAGGAAAGAGCATCTGTGTTCTCACTCGTCTTTGGCTTTAAAGACCGGCTGGAGATTGACTGGGATACTCTCCTGGCGAACAGTGGCGCCACGAGGATTGAGTGAAGACCCGCAGGGCTACGGTCAGTAACAGTTATCGCTAATACTAGTGGGTGGTGTCTATGTAGAGAGAGAGACACCCCGACGTTGGCGACCGCTGACAGGATATTAAGTACAGTCATTTATACTTATACTTATACTTACAACTAAGGTAAACCCCGACGTTGGCGATCTTGCCAGGTGTCCGGGATAAAGATCTTGTATGCACTGTTACCTACCCCCTCGCACTCCCCGACATTGGCGACCTTGCCAGGGTTACGATCAGGATAACGATCAAGGTAATGGTCAGGATAACGATCAAGAAAAAGGTTGCAATTGTGGTACTTTACAGTGGTATTAGGTATCAGGTACAGGCTATCACTCGTAGCACAAGATGGAGGATGATAAGGTAGCAAGGTTCATTGACACTAGAGATGAGCAGATGCTGGAGGATTGCACCAAGGCACAGCTGCAATCGATAGCCGACCCCTGTGGGATAAAATTGAGATCTTCCAAAGTGGGAGAGAGAAGGCTTGAGATCATGGCACAGCTCAGGACACGAGATGAGGCTTTGGGGGAGGAACGGCCACAGACACCTGCCAGTTTGGGAGAACATTTGAGCATTGGTGGAAGCAGCAGGGGATCCAGCGGCAGCAGGCGCAGCGTCAAGCTGGAGATATTGAAGCTGCAGCTGGAGGCACAGCTGCACCGGGAAGAGCGAGAGGCACAGCTGCGCAGGGAAGAGCGAGAAGCAGAAGCACAACTGAAACGTGAGGAGCAGGAGCGAGAGGCACAACTTAAACGTGAAGAGCAGGAGCGAGAGGCACAACTGAAACATGAAGAGCAGGAGCGAGAGGCACAGCTGAAACGGGAAGAGCGAGAGGCACAGCTGAAACGGGAAGAGCGAGAGGCACAGCTGCGCAAGGAAGAGCGTGAGCACGAGGCACAGCTGAGGCGTGAAGAAGCACAGCTGAGACGGGAGGAGCGGGAGCTAGAAGCTAAGCTGAAACAGCAAGAGGTCGAAGCACCGCCACAGCAGGAAGACCGCCGAGTGAGAGAGTGAGATTTGCCGGTCTTTGTACCAAACGAAGCTGAAGGTTTCTTTGACCACTTCGAGAGGGTCGCTACATTAAAGAAGTGGCCGAGAGCAGAGTGGGCGGAGCTGGTTCAGAGTAGGCTCACCGGTGAAGCTCGCAAAGCCTACAACATGCTCGACCTCAGGGAGTGTACCAACTACGATGCTGTGAAGAGAGCTGTGCTTCACTCTTTCAAACTGAAGCCGGAATGTTACAGGAAACGTTTTAGGGAATATACCCTGCCGTGTGTAATGCCATTATAGTGAAATATTATGTTAATTGCTGTAGAAATGAGTTATTGAACTTGAGATCAGTGTGGTGATTCATTGCGTTCTATTGCCATTATAGAAAATATTGTGTTGATGACAAACATAGTGATCCCTGCAAATTTAAAGAAATAGGCACTTTACGCCAAAGAAACAAGTACATAAGTATTCACATGGTGAGGGAGGTCGCCCAGCTGACATTGACAAGAGGGGGAGTGTTGCCCTCTAGACGAGCCCTGGTTCTATGAAGAGAGAGTGACTTTCTGCATGTACTTGATGTTTCGTTGTTGATACGGATATAATACCTTGAAGCTTTTAAGTAAAATACAAAATACCTTCGTGTTTGTATTATCCCTCCATATATCTTGTTGCTATAGAACAGTTCCAAAGAGTGAGAGTATTAGAGACATATACCTGCCTGTGACCAGATTTAATGAGTGAGCTCTCTGCCACTAGTACCACAATACCATTGATGTGTTACTGGACACGGGAAATACCAGTTGGCGACCTTGCAGTTAGTAGTAGAGCCCTTGTTGGGGCGGGCACACGGTTAGGAAAGAGCATCTGTGTTCTCACTCGTCTTTGGCTTTAAAGACCGGCTGGAGATTGACTGGGATACTCTCCTGGCGAACAGTGGCGCCACGAGGATTGAGTGAAGACCCGCAGGGCTACGGTCAGTAACAGTTATCGCTAATACTAGTGGGTGGTGTCTATGTAGAGAGAGAGACACCCCGACGTTGGCGACCGCTGACAGGATATTAAGTACAGTCATTTATACTTATACTTATACTTACAACTAAGGTAAACCCCGACGTTGGCGATCTTGCCAGGTGTCCGGGATAAAGATCTTGTATGCACTGTTACCTACCCCCTCGCACTCCCCGACATTGGCGACCTTGCCAGGGTTACGATCAGGATAACGATCAAGGTAATGGTCAGGATAACGATCAAGAAAAAGGTTGCAATTGTGGTACTTTACAGTGGTATTAGGTATCAGGTACAGGCTATCACTCGTAGCACAAGATGGAGGATGATAAGGTAGCAAGGTTCATTGACACTAGAGATGAGCAGATGCTGGAGGATTGCACCAAGGCACAGCTGCAATCGATAGCCGACCCCTGTGGGATAAAATTGAGATCTTCCAAAGTGGGAGAGAGAAGGCTTGAGATCATGGCACAGCTCAGGACACGAGATGAGGCTTTGGGGGAGGAACGGCCACAGACACCTGCCAGTTTGGGAGAACATTTGAGCATTGGTGGAAGCAGCAGGGGATCCAGCGGCAGCAGGCGCAGCGTCAAGCTGGAGATATTGAAGCTGCAGCTGGAGGCACAGCTGCACCGGGAAGAGCGAGAGGCACAGCTGCGCAGGGAAGAGCGAGAAGCAGAAGCACAACTGAAACGTGAGGAGCAGGAGCGAGAGGCACAACTTAAACGTGAAGAGCAGGAGCGAGAGGCACAACTGAAACATGAAGAGCAGGAGCGAGAGGCACAGCTGAAACGGGAAGAGCGAGAGGCACAGCTGAAACGGGAAGAGCGAGAGGCACAGCTGCGCAAGGAAGAGCGTGAGCACGAGGCACAGCTGAGGCGTGAAGAAGCACAGCTGAGACGGGAGGAGCGGGAGCTAGAAGCTAAGCTGAAACAGCAAGAGGTCGAAGCACCGCCACAGCAGGAAGACCGCCGAGTGAGAGAGTGAGATTTGCCGGTCTTTGTACCAAACGAAGCTGAAGGTTTCTTTGACCACTTCGAGAGGGTCGCTACATTAAAGAAGTGGCCGAGAGCAGAGTGGGCGGAGCTGGTTCAGAGTAGGCTCACCGGTGAAGCTCGCAAAGCCTACAACATGCTCGACCTCAGGGAGTGTACCAACTACGATGCTGTGAAGAGAGCTGTGCTTCACTCTTTCAAACTGAAGCCGGAATGTTACAGGAAACGTTTTAGGGAATATACCCTGCCGTGTGTAATGCCATTATAGTGAAATATTATGTTAATTGCTGTAGAAATGAGTTATTGAACTTGAGATCAGTGTGGTGATTCATTGCGTTCTATTGCCATTATAGAAAATATTGTGTTGATGACAAACATAGTGATCCCTGCAAATTTAAAGAAATAGGCACTTTACGCCAAAGAAACAAGTACATAAGTATTCACATGGTGAGGGAGGTCGCCCAGCTGACATTGACAAGAGGGGGAGTGTTGCCCTCTAGACGAGCCCTGGTTCTATGAAGAGAGAGTGACTTTCTGCATGTACTTGATGTTTCGTTGTTGATACGGATATAATACCTTGAAGCTTTTAAGTAAAATACAAAATACCTTCGTGTTTGTATTATCCCTCCATATATCTTGTTGCTATAGAACAGTTCCAAAGAGTGAGAGTATTAGAGACATATACCTGCCTGTGACCAGATTTAATGAGTGAGCTCTCTGCCACTAGTACCACAATACCATTGATGTGTTACTGGACACGGGAAATACCAGTTGGCGACCTTGCAGTTAGTAGTAGAGCCCTTGTTGGGGCGGGCACACGGTTAGGAAAGAGCATCTGTGTTCTCACTCGTCTTTGGCTTTAAAGACCGGCTGGAGATTGACTGGGATACTCTCCTGGCGAACAGTGGCGCCACGAGGATTGAGTGAAGACCCGCAGGGCTACGGTCAGTAACAGTTATCGCTAATACTAGTGGGTGGTGTCTATGTAGAGAGAGAGACACCCCGACGTTGGCGACCGCTGACAGGATATTAAGTACAGTCATTTATACTTATACTTATACTTACAACTAAGGTAAACCCCGACGTTGGCGATCTTGCCAGGTGTCCGGGATAAAGATCTTGTATGCACTGTTACCTACCCCCTCGCACTCCCCGACATTGGCGACCTTGCCAGGGTTACGATCAGGATAACGATCAAGGTAATGGTCAGGATAACGATCAAGAAAAAGGTTGCAATTGTGGTACTTTACAGTGGTATTAGGTATCAGGTACAGGCTATCACTCGTAGCACAAGATGGAGGATGATAAGGTAGCAAGGTTCATTGACACTAGAGATGAGCAGATGCTGGAGGATTGCACCAAGGCACAGCTGCAATCGATAGCCGACCCCTGTGGGATAAAATTGAGATCTTCCAAAGTGGGAGAGAGAAGGCTTGAGATCATGGCACAGCTCAGGACACGAGATGAGGCTTTGGGGGAGGAACGGCCACAGACACCTGCCAGTTTGGGAGAACATTTGAGCATTGGTGGAAGCAGCAGGGGATCCAGCGGCAGCAGGCGCAGCGTCAAGCTGGAGATATTGAAGCTGCAGCTGGAGGCACAGCTGCACCGGGAAGAGCGAGAGGCACAGCTGCGCAGGGAAGAGCGAGAAGCAGAAGCACAACTGAAACGTGAGGAGCAGGAGCGAGAGGCACAACTTAAACGTGAAGAGCAGGAGCGAGAGGCACAACTGAAACATGAAGAGCAGGAGCGAGAGGCACAGCTGAAACGGGAAGAGCGAGAGGCACAGCTGAAACGGGAAGAGCGAGAGGCACAGCTGCGCAAGGAAGAGCGTGAGCACGAGGCACAGCTGAGGCGTGAAGAAGCACAGCTGAGACGGGAGGAGCGGGAGCTAGAAGCTAAGCTGAAACAGCAAGAGGTCGAAGCACCGCCACAGCAGGAAGACCGCCGAGTGAGAGAGTGAGATTTGCCGGTCTTTGTACCAAACGAAGCTGAAGGTTTCTTTGACCACTTCGAGAGGGTCGCTACATTAAAGAAGTGGCCGAGAGCAGAGTGGGCGGAGCTGGTTCAGAGTAGGCTCACCGGTGAAGCTCGCAAAGCCTACAACATGCTCGACCTCAGGGAGTGTACCAACTACGATGCTGTGAAGAGAGCTGTGCTTCACTCTTTCAAACTGAAGCCGGAATGTTACAGGAAACGTTTTAGGGAATATACCCTGCCGTGTGTAATGCCATTATAGTGAAATATTATGTTAATTGCTGTAGAAATGAGTTATTGAACTTGAGATCAGTGTGGTGATTCATTGCGTTCTATTGCCATTATAGAAAATATTGTGTTGATGACAAACATAGTGATCCCTGCAAATTTAAAGAAATAGGCACTTTACGCCAAAGAAACAAGTACATAAGTATTCACATGGTGAGGGAGGTCGCCCAGCTGACATTGACAAGAGGGGGAGTGTTGCCCTCTAGACGAGCCCTGGTTCTATGAAGAGAGAGTGACTTTCTGCATGTACTTGATGTTTCGTTGTTGATACGGATATAATACCTTGAAGCTTTTAAGTAAAAAAGGTCAAAGAGGATTAAGCGGTCAGAGAATAAGGATGAAAGATTAAAGAAAAGCCTCATGAACACACAATATATGAATATACAATTATAATGAGACATTGTAAGCCTCTCTATCAGAGTTGTTTCTTAAACTGTTGTGCAATATTATAACTTAAAAATGGATCAAGTTTGTACATTCCAGTACTAACATTAAGAAGATTTGGACACTGACTGATTAGAGCAGACTCAATCAAATTCCGTTCCACGAAATCCCCACAATTGGTAATGGTTTTTGCCCCATTCCAGTTAATATTGTGATCGCATAAACTCGTATGTAGATACAATGCATTAGACGTTTGGGCAGTTCTTATACTATAAGCATGTTGTGACAACCGCAATTGTAAGGACTTTCCTGTTTGTCCAAGGTACACAGAATCACAATCATTGCAGGGAATCGAATACACACAACCTGCTGTATCAGGGGAGTTTTTTATTAAATTGGATTTGATCGTACTATTAGTAAACACCAAATTTATATTAAGTTTCTTAAAAATCAGAGACAATTTGATTGAGTCTGCTCAATCTGAGGCTCAATCTAAAATCTGCCCCAGTGTCTCTCAGTATCTTCACCGAAATGGGGTCTGCCTCCCCCATCCTTACGGTTCCCTCACACACGAATGGGTGAACTCTTTTCTCCCCACTCAGTACGGGTTCATCCCGCACCCTCTCGGCCATCTGGTCCTCGACCCTCACGAAAGCAACGTTCCCCCGCTGCTTAGGGCGTTTGCATTCCCGCGAGAAGTGTCCAAATCCCCCACAATTGTAGCAGCGGAACTTCCCCGGCGGTGACCATCCACCACCGCCCGCCCTGGCAACGCCTCCAGAGGCTGTCGCTCCGTGGGTCTTCCTCGCGCCTTCCGTTGTCTCCGTTTCAGCAACAGCTCCTGAACTCTCAGCTAGGGACTTCTTTACCAGCTCCACAGCACTCTTTGATCCTCTACTGTCTCCACTCGAGAGGTGGGACTTGGGAGAACTCGCTCCTGTCCTCCATCCGTCCGTTCTTCTATAACTTCTCCCATATCCGGAGTATACTGGCGGTCGGTGCTGTCCCTCTCGGCGTGGTCGCAAAGCTTCTTCCAGCATGTCAGCTCTGTCGGCCGCGGACCTCAGGTCCTTTATGTCCGCCTCCTTTACACTAATCATGATCTCAGGAGAGAGCACGGACATAAACTTCTCCATGACCATTAGCCTCTTGACATCTTCAGCCGACTTCGCTCCTTCAGACTCCAGCCACTTCAGGAATTTTCTCTCCATGTCCCCCGCCGTCTCTGCATAAGATTTTCTTGGCAAACGGGTACATTCCCTAAAACGTTTCCTGTAACATTCCGGCTTCAGTTTGAAAGAGTGAAGCACAGCTCTCTTCACAGCATCGTAGTTGGTACACTCCCTGAGGTCGAGCATGTTGTAGGCTTTGCGAGCTTCACCGGTGAGCCTACTCTGAACCAGCTCCGCCCACTCTGCTCTCGGCCACTTCTTTAATGTAGCGACCCTCTCGAAGTGGTCAAAGAAACCTTCAGCTTCGTTTGGTACAAAGACCGGCAAATCTCACTCTCTCACTCGGCGGTCTTCCTGCTGTGGCGGTGCTTCGACCTCTTGCTGTTTCAGCTTAGCTTCTAGCTCCCGCTCCTCCCGTCTCAGCTGTGCTTCTTCACGCCTCAGCTGTGCCTCGTGCTCACGCTCTTCCTTGCGCAGCTGTGCCTCTCGCTCTTCCCGTTTCAGCTGTGCCTCTCGCTCTTCCCGTTTCAGCTGTGCCTCTCGCTCCTGCTCTTCATGTTTCAGTTGTGCCTCTCGCTCCTGCTCTTCACGTTTAAGTTGTGCCTCTCGCTCCTGCTCCTCACGTTTCAGTTGTGCTTCTGCTTCTCGCTCTTCCCTGCGCAGCTGTGCCTCTCGCTCTTCCCGGTGCAGCTGTGCCTCCAGCTGCAGCTTCAATATCTCCAGCTTGACGCTGCGCCTGCTGCCGCTGGATCCCCTGCTGCTTCCACCAATGCTCAAATGTTCTCCCAAACTGGCAGGTGTCTGTGGCCGTTCCTCCCCCAAAGCCTCATCTCGTGTCCTGAGCTGTGCCATGATCTCAAGCCTTCTCTCTCCCACTTTGGAAGATCTCAATTTTATCCCACAGGGGTCGGCTATCGATTGCAGCTGTGCCTTGGTGCAATCCTCCAGCATCTGCTCATCTCTAGTGTCAATGAACCTTGCTACCTTATCATCCTCCATCTTGTGCTACGAGTGATAGCCTGTACCTGATACCTAATACCACTGTAAAGTACCACAATTGCAACCTTTTTCTTGATCGTTATCCTGACCATTACCTTGATCGTTATCCTGATCGTAACCCTGGCAAGGTCGCCAATGTCGGGGAGTGCGAGGGGGTAGGTAACAGTGCATACAAGATCTTTATCCCGGACACCTGGCAAGATCGCCAACGTCGGGGTTTACCTTAGTTGTAAGTATAAGTATAAGTATAAATGACTGTACTTAATATCCTGTCAGCGGTCGCCAACGTCGGGGTGTCTCTCTCTCTACATAGACACCACCCACTAGTATTAGCGATAACTGTTACTGACCGTAGCCCTGCGGGTCTTCACTCAATCCTCGTGGCGCCACTGTTCGCCAGGAGAGTATCCCAGTCAATCTCCAGCCGGTCTTTAAAGCCAAAGACGAGTGAGAACACAGATGCTCTTTCCTAACCGTGTGCCCGCCCCAACAAGGGCTCTACTACTAACTGCAAGGTCGCCAACTGGTATTTCCCGTGTCCAGTAACACATCAATGGTATTGTGGTACTAGTGGCAGAGAGCTCACTCATTAAATCTGGTCACAGGCAGGTATATGTCTCTAATACTCTCACTCTTTGGAACTGTTCTATAGCAACAAGATATATGGAGGGATAATACAAACACGAAGGTATTTTGTATTTTACTTAAAAGCTTCAAGGTATTATATCCGTATCAACAACGAAACATCAAGTACATGCAGAAAGTCACTCTCTCTTCATAGAACCAGGGCTCGTCTAGAGGGCAACACTCCCCCTCTTGTCAATGTCAGCTGGGCGACCTCCCTCACCATGTGAATACTTATGTACTTGTTTCTTTGGCGTAAAGTGCCTATTTCTTTAAATTTGCAGGGATCACTATGTTTGTCATCAACACAATATTTTCTATAATGGCAATAGAACGCAATGAATCACCACACTGATCTCAAGTTCAATAACTCATTTCTACAGCAATTAACATATTATTTCACTATAATGGCATTACACACGGCAACTCATAATAATGATAATGGATGCAATTAACCACAGTACTGTCCTTAGATTCAGTAATTCCTTTCGAAGGCAATAACACAATTAATCACTGCACACATGAAAATTTTATTCAACACACCAATATATATATATGGATCAATTCATCAATATCAATAATAATAAGATAAATACTGGGCATACAGCCTAACACCAATAACTGGTACACTTATATTTATATTCTCTGACATAAGTTATCATATTAAGGTCACATGAAAGAAATCATCAACGGCACAGTAAATTCCTCAATAATCCCAGGTGCCTACACACACCACATATATAAATATCGTGAGAGCTCTGTCCAGCCTCACTCTGCACAACTGTGCCTTACTGTGACATAGACTCGGTGAGCCTTGCTCACGACATATAAGATACTCTGGCTAAATATAACTGACTAAAGGGGAATTGGGAGGGAAACTAGAATCACCTACTTCCACCTCACTGATGTGGACTCGCCCTCCGGTGAGAGTTGAATTGTAGCTCCTGGTCCCGGCTCTCGACTCGTTGTAGGGAACGCCCCCACACACACACTGATGCTCTCTCCAGGAACCCAATCAACATCCCAAAATAAACGCGTCATCACTGTGCTCTGTCCTCCGCAGGTCTGTGCTCCTCCACAACGTCTTGCAGGGTTGGAGTCGGTCTCCTAGCCGTCGACTTCTCCTCGCAACTACGTCTGCAAACCTACTTTTCGGCTGCAGTCGTCCTGATTCCCAATTAGTTTTCTTCTCCCACTGCTTCCCGGTGGACTGGCCCAGCCGCTATGTCATCACTAGATGGGTGATCTGCCTCTAACGTCACATACGTCACTGCACAGACTTCACTTCTTCTTGCACAGCACCTGTCCCTGGAGCACTTGTTGCTCAATATTCCGTCGATTCCCTCTTCGGGTCCAACACATGGAATGAAGGAAGACCTCACAGCGTACTTGCAGATTACGGGTGACGCGTAAAATCCCCGGGAGCGGGTTACAACTGTCAAACTGACAGGACCAACCTTCGCACATCCGTCCACCTTGACGTGATGTGTCAGACTGGTTCCTCACGGAGGATTGGCCCAGCCGCTACGTCATCACTGTTGAAGCTATCAGACGTCCCAGACGTCACTGTCTAGACTTCCCTCTTGCACAGCACCTGTCCCTGGAGTACTTGTTGCTCAATATTCCGTCGATTCCCTCTTCGGTCCAACACATGAACGAAGGAAGACCTCACCAAGTGCTGGCAGACCGCTGGTGATGCGTAAATCCTCCGGAGATGGGGGATCCTGTCAAACTGACAGGATCCCCTGTCGCACGTTCGACCACCTTGACGTGCTGTCTCAGACTGGTGGCGCCACCACGGCGCGATGACCGGACCCCCCCTGCCTTCGTGACGTCATACTTGTCAGGGGCGATTTTCATTTGCTCCCTGTGCCACGTCATTGTCAGTGACCAGTCTGGTGCCACTGACATCACACAGTTTTGGCAGCAAAACGGAGGGGCCGGCGCCATATTGGCGTCCTAAAGGGCCTATACCACAGGCCAAATTACACGTCTTTTACGAATTTCTCGCCACCGCAAAAACACTACGCGCTCCCACATATATCAAATTGTTGCCCGCAACGTAGAGAACGCTCGGGTAAAGTGGATATGACTCTTACAGCAGGCGTGGGAGAAATAAAAGAGGGGGATAATCTGCTTCAAGCAGATTATCTGCTGAAATGAAATTGAGGGAGGTATTGTTCCTTGCTCCTGCAGCAGGTTGTCCATCGTCACTGCCCCGGGGCAGGATCCTAGATTCTGCCCTGGTGCAGGAAGACCTTATATATACATACATTATATAAAATATATATATATATATATATATATATATATATATATATATATATATAGTGACGGTAAAGAGTTGGTGTTCGGCTGTTTCAAAAGCTAGGGGCAGGGCCTCGTCACATAATCGAAAAAAAAGAAAAGTTGGTCCTTTCGTCTGTGGTAAGGTAATGGGAAGACACACAAAACACAAGTATATAAACAATGAAATTTTAATTACTCTAGAAAAACAAGACATGAATAAACGTAATCACATAAAAATGCAAGATAAGTCAACAAACAAAATAATATGAATAATCACTGGCAAATGAAAAGTTACGTTAAGACAAGTAAGTTACAGTGATAGCAAAATAAAATATAAGTGGTGCTGGAATACTGGCTTCGAGCTGCCACCTCCCTTAGTACACGAAAGCCAAGGCTTAGTCTACCAGCGAGAGATGTCAACTGCTTGGAGCACTGAGATATTCTAACGAGACTGCCGCACTGCAGCCCAGACGTCGACTTGTGGTGGAGGCGGAGGGCAGGGGCGACGAGTCACCAGCCAATCAGCGAAAGGCAGGCAGAGGATGAGCTGGTGGTTAGCTGGTAACGGCGGTGGTAGCAGGTGTCACGGTGTGCTGGGTACGATTTGCTCTCTGGGCAAAACGTTTGGCGATACTTGGTGAACGTATTTTGTATATAGTCTCTTGTATATTGACATACTTATGTAGGGAAGAGCAGGCTCAATCTCTCTTGAAAGAGATTATCGTCACAACTCTCCCCCGAAGCCTGCGGTTCTGGAAGAAGTTACGTCCTCATGTGGTGGAGTAATAGGTGGAGTTGCTTCTACTTCATAAACTCTGGAGAGGGCGTCGGCTATGATGTTGTCAGAACCCTGGTATAGCGGATCTCCAGGTTGAAATCTTTTAGATATAAAGCCCATCGTAGAAGACGCTGGTTAGTGAATTGGGCTTGATGTAAGAAGCGAAGAGGATTGTGGTCTGAGAAGATGGTGGTAGACCTGGCACCTTGTAGGTATGGAGCAAAGTGCTGGAGATTCAGGACGATGGATAGTAGCTCCTTTTCAATAGTGCTGTAGTTCCTCTGGTGGGGTTTCAACTTGTAGCTGTAGTAGCTGACAGGTAGAACCTCCTCGCCTCGTTGCTGCATCAGGACACCACCAACGCCGGTACCACTGGAGTGGACATGAAGGACGAAAGGCTTCGTGATATCTGGCGAGGCGAGAATGGGATTAGGACAGAGGAGGAATTTGAGTTGTTCGAAAGCAACGGTTTGCTGCATGTTCCACTTATACCGTTGCTTGGGACTGGTTAAAATGATTAATGGCGTGGCTACCGTACTAAAATTTCTCACAAACCTACGGTAGTAGGAGGCAAGACCAAGGAAGCGCAGGAGCTGCTTCCTGGTGGTAGGCTGTGGATAATGCTGGATGGCTTGAGTGTGTGTGTCTAATGGAGCTAGGCTGCCACTCCCAATTACATGACCCAGATAACGCACTTTACCTTTGGCGAAGGTGGACTTGCCCAGGTTGATGGTGAGGCCGGCTGTCAGGAGCTTGGCGAACAGTCGTTGCAGCTGGAGCAGATGTTCGCTCCAGGTGTTGGATGCTACGACAATATCATCCAAATAGGCGTACGTGTTATCCAAGCCCTGGATGACGCGGTTGACAGCTCTCTGAAAGGTGGCCGGGGCATTACATAGTCCGAAAGGAAGGCGTTCATATCTGAAAAGTCCAAAGGGAGTGATAAAGGCAGATATTTCTTTGGCTCGCTCTGTTAGACACACTTGGTAATACCCCTTAAGCAAGTCCACTTGGGACAAGTACTGGGCATTACCAATGGCGTCAAGAATGTCATCTATCCTTGGCAAGGGGTATGCATCCTTGACAGTCACATTATTTAACTTACGGTAATCAGTGCAGAGTCTCACCTTACCTTGGGGTTTTGGCACCAAGATACAGGGTGAGGCCCAGGGGGACTCACAAGGTGTAGCCAGTCCATGATCCAAGAGGTACTGCACCTCAGCACGCATGACGTCCTTCTTGCTAGGGCTGATTCGGTAGAAGGGTTGACGAATCGGCCGGGTGTCAGGGAGCAGTTGGATGTCGTGCTGGGTAACATTACACTCTTGGGGATCATCTCGGAACAACTCTTGATGTTCTTTGAAGATCTTGACGAGAGGTGCACTATGATTGTCCTGAAAATAGTTGGGAAGATCAGTAAGGATTTCCGAATTAGAAAGCGCTGACTCCTTGTCAGTGCTTTCGGGAGGAGAAGCAGGGAAGGTCTCACTGTGGATGTATGGCTCTCTAAATGAAGAGTAATTAGTCATGACAGTGGGAGGAGTACCGTTATATAGCTTCAGGAGGTTGACGTGGCACAACTGGGTCTTCCGCCGCCTATCTGGAGTCTCTAGAACGTAGTTATGGTTGTTTCTGCACTCCTTGATGCGGTAGGGTCCTGAAAACCTGTTTTGTAAAGGAGAACCTGGGATAGGGAAATAAGCAAGTACGAAGTCTCCCGGCTTAAATTTCCTTACTTTGCTGGTCTGGTCGTAATGAGTCTTCATCCTCTCCTGTGCTTTCAATAGATTATCTTGGGCAAAACTGTGGACTCTCTAGAATGTGTTGTAGGTTTTGAAGAAACTGGGGCACATTCTGATGCTCACTGAAGGTGGCATCACGTAGAGTCTTTGAAAGCCTTGAGAGGAGTACGGCACTTACGTCCGTAGAGCATCTCATAAGGAGATACTCCTAGGGACTCATTGGGAAGACTTCTATAGATACATAATATTAGGTCGATTTGCTTATCCCAATCCTTAGAGGTTTCATTACAAAACTTCTTCAGGAGTGCTTTAATAGTCTGATGACTACGCTCAAGAGAACCCTGTGAAGCAGGATGATAGGGGCTGGACAATACCTGTTTGATGTTTAATTCCTCCAGTGTCCTCTTGAAGAGATCACTGGTGAAGTTGGTGCCACAGTCGCTCTGAACCTCCCTTGGAAATCCATACTGGGTGAAGATCTTCAATAAGTGTTTCACAACCGTAGCAGCCGTAATGTTCTTTACTGGAACTGCTATGGGGAATCTGGTGGTAGGACACAGGATGGTTAAGATATAGGCGTTACCGGAACTGGTCCGAGGTAAAGGACCAACACAGTCTATAATAAGTCTGTGGAAAGGTTCCGCAGGCACCTGTATGGGAATCAGTGGCGCTCTGGGAATAGAGATGTTCGGTTTACCTGCCATCTGACATGTATGACACTGTTTGACGTACTGTTTGACGCTATTTACCATACCTGGCCAGTAGTAGTCTTGACGGATTCCATGGTAAGTCTTGTTAAATCCGTAGTGGGAGAGTGCTCCTTGGGCCAGGTGTAGAATAGTGGGCCGCAGGCTGGCAGGAATCACTAGTTGTTCGACGTTGGCCCAATCGTCCTCCTCCTTCAGTTTACTGGGTCTATATCTGCGGTAGAGCAACTCGTTCTCTAGGAAGAACCCAGGAATACTGTCGGGTTGAGTCTCAGCCTGGAAAAATAATGGTGTCAAGGTAAGATCTTCCCTCTGTAACTTACGGAACTCCAACTTGGTCAGATTCGGGGGTAGTTTCTGAGGGTCTTGAGGGACAGCGGTAGCAGTAGAGTCAGCTGGCTGTGGTCGGGCAGCTTGTGCACGGGTGGTCACTAAAACCGGAGGAGAAACTTCATCACTCTTGAACCTTTGCTGGAACATACTCAAAAATGGGATTATCCATCACAGAGGTACACACCTGGGGTTTGTCCATGACGATCAGGTTGGTCGGTTGCAGGTCTTCTGCCAAGTCGTTGCCCAGGAGAAGTTGCACTCCAGACATGGGAAAAGGCTTTTCCCTGATGGCGACTTGGACGTCTCCGCTCACGAAGGGACAATCCAGGTGAACTCTGGCGAGAGGATAAGGAGTGGTAGCAGTGAGGTCAGTGATGAAGACAGTTTCTCCGGTGTAGGCGATGTTGGGCACAGCCGACTTCAAAATAATCGATTGTAGAGCCGCTGTGTCCCTCAAGATCTTCAATTTGAAACATCCCTCCGGATTTGAACCGTTGGCAGAGACAGTTCCAGTATACAGGTGTTTACTGAAAAGAGAAAGATCATTAACATGAACACCAACATTCATCACAGGCTTACCGGACTTAGGAGGAGTCTGTTTGGGTTTTGGCGTTTCGGTGGTTCCTTTGTATTGAGACTTACCACATTTATCTATGGTATGTCCATAGAGTCTACAATACTTACAGTACAATTGCGAGCCAGCTTGATCGGTACTCACTTTCTCGTAACTGTACCACGACTTCTTACTGGAAGATGGTTCTGGTGTCAGCCGGTGGATGAGGCTGTAAGTGTCAGCCGACTTAGCACACTTTAGGTAGTCGGTTTCTTCTTTATGTGCTAAATATAGACGGACAGGAGGCGGCACACGCCTCAAGAATTCTTCAACTAGCATGCGGTTGACGAGTTCTGCAAAGGTAGAGACATGTGCTGCTTCCAGCCATTTCATAAAATATCTCCTTTTGGTATTAGCAAACTCGAGAAAGGTAGTGGTACTTGCCTTCAGGTGGTCACGGAATTTCTTTCGATAACTATCGGTGGAGAGAAGGTAGGCGTCCAACACTGCTTGTTTCAGAGTCTGGTAGTCATTCTCAGACGCCAAAGTACTGAGTGTAACTGCAGCTCTACCTGTAAGATGTACTCTGAGAAGGGTTGCCCATTGGTCGTCAGGCCAACTAAGTTGATTAGCAAGGGTTTCAAAGATGGTGAAAAACACATCAACTTCTGTTTCTACGAATGGTGGCATTAACTTACTTGCATGTGATATATTGAAACTGACGGGAAGATTGGCGGTAGCTTGCTGGCGTTGACCGAGGTGTGAAGTTTCCAACGCGATTTCTCGTTGACGACACTCCATAGCCAGAGTCGCTTGTTGTTTGTCATGTTCGTGTTGCATCTCCAATTGGCGTTGTTTTGTTTCAAGCTGTACTCGTTCCCGCTCACGGAGTATTGCAACCTCACGTTCCTTGAGGGCGATTTCACGTTCTTGTTCTTCCTTCTTCAAGGCAGCTTCTCCCTTTGTTGCTCGAGGGCTTCCCTTTGCTGCTCGCGTTCGATCTTGGCCAGCTCTATTTTGAGTTTCATCGTTGGCAAATCAGTTTTATCTTCAATAAAGTAAGTTACGTGAGTTTCAGAGTCTATCTTACCTTCCTCTAAGAGATGATCCAGTAACAGGTTATGCATTTCATTTTTGTTGGCTTGGTAGGGAACTGCTAGTTGATACTCATGTGCAAGAGTTTGTAATTCAGTCCTCTTGGCATGACTTAAAGTCCCTATTGCACCTGCTGGATCTGCACGGAAAGCTTTGAGACGAAACATGGTGAAATTAGCAAATAAATGCACAACGAATATACTGTTGTGATATGGTGAATGTCAGAAACAGGACAACGTGGCAACTGGTACCTATCCTGTGGAATCTTTAACAATTAATGTTAATTACAAGATAAATGATTAATAAATCAAGGTCGCAGGAAATCTTGTACCCGGTACTCATGTAAGAGGATAAGGGCAAGAAAATCCTACTAAACAAGCGAAACTGAGTTTCTAAAACAAATGAAACAGTTAATTGCCTCAAAAGTAAAATTGGTAGTCCAAGAATGTAGGCATACCTTGCCGAGTCTCTATAGGACATAAGCAAGTTTTTCCCACTGAAATTAATATGATACTTACAGAATTAGCGAACTTTTGTGCTCTGAAAAAGAAGGCTAATTCCCTACCAATGTAGGTATCATCATCTCTGACCGACGTGTAGGGGTGCGAGGTGTCAACTGGTGACGAGAACTACTGCTGAGGTCCCAATTCAGCAACTAAAGTTCGTGCGAGAGGAACTATGGCCCTCTTTATCCTCCTACTGTCAGATTGCAGAAGATTAGGTGCACTTGACCCGGGGACAGACCACAGTACCAGGGTACCAATATGATGATCTGCCGAAAATATGAGAAATATCCTACGGACAAAAGATGGTAAACACGAGTAATAACATGGAGGGAGAGATGACCAATTAAGAGAATGACTGAGGCCTACAGTCACCATGTAATCCAAAGTTGTCTTACCTTCACCATATGCTACTCTCGGAATGCACAATACACACAGCACCATATGAAAATAAAATTGAAAATTGAAAATAGTAAAAAGCTACGTTACCAAAGCCAAATACGCTTACCATAAATTTACTACTTGGCACCAGTACTTGAGTGAAGCTCCTAGGGCAGGACCCCACGTTATGTGACGGTAAAGCGTTGGTGTTCGGCTGTTTCAAAAGCTAGGGGCAAGGCCTCGTCACATAATCGAAAAAAAAGAAAAGTTGGTCCATTCGTCTGTGGTAAGGTAATGGGAAGACACACAAAACACAAGTATATAAACAATGAAATTTTAATTACTCTAGAAAAACAAGGCATGAATAAAGGTAATCACATAAAAATGCAAGATAAGTCAACAAACAAAATAATATGAATAATCACTGGCAAATGAAAAGTTACGTTAAGACAAGTAAGTTACAGTGATAGCAAAATAAAATATAAGTGGTGCTGGAATACTGGCTTCGAGCTGTCACCTCCCTTAGTACACGAAAGCCAAGGCTTAGTCTACCAGCGAGAGATGTCAACTGCTTGGAGCACTGAGATATTCTAACGAGACTGCCGCACTGCAGCCCAGACGTCGACTTGTGGTGGAGGCGGAGGGCAGGGGCGACGAGTCACCAGCCAATCAGCGACAGGCAGGCAGAGGATGAGCTGGTGGTTAGCTGGTAACGGCGGTGGTAGCAGGTGTCACGGTGTGCTGGGTACGATTTGCTCTCTGGGCAAAACGTTTGGCGATACTTGGTGAACGTATTTTGTATATAGTCTCTTGTATATTGACGTACTTATGTAGGGAAGAGCAGGCTCAATCTCTCTTGAAAGAGATTATCATCACAATATATATATATAGTCGTACCTAGTAGCCAGAACGCACTTCTCATCCTACTATCCAAGGCCCGATTTCCCTAATAAGCCAAGTTTTCATGAATTAATTGTTTTTCGACTACCTAACCTACCTAACCTAACCTAACTTTTTCGGCTACCTAACCTATAAAGATAGGTTAGGTTAGGTAGGGTTGGTTAGGTTCGGTCATATATCTACGTTAATTTTAACTCCAATTAAAAAAAATTGACCTCATACGTAATGAAATGGGTAGCTTTATCATTTCATAAGAAAAAAATTAGAGAAAATATATTAATTCAGGAAAACTTGGCTTATTAGGCAAATCGGGCCTTGCATAGTAGGCTGAGAAGTGCGTTCTGGCTACTAGGTACGACTATATATATATATATATATATATATATATATATATATATATATATATATATATATAGCGAGGCAAGAATGGGATTAGAACAGAGCAGAGATTTAAGTTGTTCAAAAGCAATGGTTTGCTGAATGGTCCAATGATACCGTTGCTTGGGGCTGGTTAAAGTGATCAGTGGTGTCGCTACCGTACTAAAATTCTTCACAAACCTACGGTAGTAGGAGGCAAGACCAAGGAAGCGCAGGAGCTGCTTCCTGGTGGTAGGCTGTGGGTAATGCTGGATGGCTTGAGTGTGTACGTTTAACGGAGCTAGGCTGCCACTCCCTATCACATGACCAAGATAACGCACTTTACCTTTAGCAAAGGTGGACTTGCCCAAGTTGATGGTGAGGCCGGCTGTCAGGAGCTTGGCGAACAATCGTTGCAGCTGGAGCAGATGTTCGTCCCAGGTGTTAGTTGCTACAACGATATCATCCAAGTAGGCGTAGGTGTTATCTAAGCCATGGATGACGCGGTTGACAGCTCGCTGGAAGGTGGCCGGGGCATTACATAGTCCAAATAGAAGGCGTTCATATCTGTAAAGGCCGAAAGGAGTGAAGGCAGATATTTCCTTAGCTCGCTCTGTCAAACATACTTGGTAGTATCCTTTGAGTAAGTCTAGCTTGGACAAATACCGAGCATTACCAATGGCGCCAAGGATGTCATCTATTCTAGGTAATGGGTACGTATCATTGACAGTCACAACATTCAATTTCCGATAATCGGTACACAACCTCACTTTACCTTGCGGTTTCGGCACCAAGATGCAGGGTGAGGCCCAAGGGAACTCACAAGGGGTGGCCAGCCCATGATCCAGGAGGTACTGCACTTCAGCACGCATAACTTCCTCTTTGCTCAGGCTGATTCGGTAGAAAGGTTGACGAATCGGCCGGGTGTCAGGGAGTAGCTGGATGTCGTGGTGAACCACATTACACTCCTGTGGATCATCGCTGAACAACTTCTGATGTTCCTTGAAGATTCTGATGAGAGGAGCACTATTACTGTCCTGTAAATAGGTATGAAGATCAGTAAGAATTTCCGAGTTGAAAGTCACTGTTAGTGCTTTCGAGAGGAGAAGCAGGGATGTTCTCACTGTGGCGGTATGGATCTTTAAATGTGGATAATGATACCAACACAGCGGGGGGAGTACCTTGATACTGCTTCAGGAGGTTGACGTGGCACAACTGGGTCTTCCGCCGCCTATCTGGAGTCTCAAGAACGTACTTGTGGTTGTTTCTGCACTCCTTGATGCGGTAGGGTCCTG
Source organism: Procambarus clarkii (assembly GCF_040958095.1). Taxonomy (NCBI): domain Eukaryota; kingdom Metazoa; phylum Arthropoda; class Malacostraca; order Decapoda; family Cambaridae; genus Procambarus; species Procambarus clarkii. The sequence continues at coordinate 6,822,608 of NC_091190.1, read as the reverse complement.
AAAACTTGTTTTGCAATGGAGAACCTGGGATAGGAAAGCATGTCAACACGAAGTCTCCTGGTTTAAATTTCCTTAGTTTGCTGTTTTGGTCAAAATGAGTCTTCATCCTCTCCTGAACTTTGAATAGATTGTCATTAGCAAATTTACGTACTCTCTCTAGAATGTGTTTTAAGTTTTGAAGAAACTGGGGCACATTCTGAGGGTCACTGAAGGTGGCATTACGTAGAGAGTCTTTAAAAGCTTTGAGAGGAGTTCGGCACTTCCGTCCGTAGAGCATCTCATAAGGAAATACTCCTAGAGACTCATTGGGGAGACTTCTGAAAATGCACATAATGAGATAAAGTTGTTTATCCCAGTCCTTCAAGGTTTCATTGCAAAATTTATTTAGGAGTGCTTTAATAGTCTGATGACTACGTTCAAGAGAACCCTGTGAAGCAGGATGATAGGGGCTGGACAATACCTGTGTGATGTTGAACTCTTCCAGTGTCTTCTTGAAGAGATCACTGGTGAAGTTGGTGCCACAGTCACTTTGAACCTCTCTTGGAAATCCATACTGGGTGAAGATCTTCAATAGTTGTTTCACCACAGTAGCAGCCGTAATGTTCTTTACTGGAACTGCTATGGGGAATCTGGTGGTAGGACACATGATAGTTAGTATATAAGCGTTGCCAGAACTGGTCCGGGGTAAAGGACCAACACAGTCTATGATGAGTCTGTGGAAAGGTTCCGCAGGCACTGGAATAGGATTCAACGGCGCCTTAGGAATAGAGATGTTACCTGCCACCTGACTTGTATGACACAATTGCACGTACTTTTTGACGTCTTTAACCATACCTGGCCAGTATTAGTCTTGTCTGATTCCATGGTAGGTTTTGTTAAAACCATAGTGAAAAGTGCTCTGTGGGCCAGGTGTAGAATATCGGGCCGTAGGCTGGTGGGAACCACTAGCTGTTCGACAATTGCCCAATCGTCATCCTCCTTCAGCTTACTGTGTCTGTACCTGCGGTAGAGCAACTGATTCTCTAGGAAGAACCCAGGGATACTGTCAGGTTGAGTCTCAGCCTGGAAGAATAATGGTGTTAATGATAGATCTTCCCTCTGTAACTTACGGAACTCCAAACTAGCAAAATTCGGTGGTAGATTCTAAGGGTCTTGAGGGACAGCGGTAGCAGTAGAGTCTGCTGGTTGCGAGCGTGCAGCTTGTTCACGGGTGGTCACCAAAACCGGAGGAGAAACTTCATCACTTTCTTGGACCTCGGCTGAAACATACTTAAAGAGGGGATTGTCCACTACAGAGGTACACACCTGGGGTTTGTCCATGATGATCAGGTTGGACGGTTGCAGATCTTCTGCCAGGTCGTTTCCCAGGAGAAGTTGCACTCCAGACATGGGAAAAGGCTTTTGCCTGATGGCGACTTTGACTTTTCCGGTCATGAAAGGACAATCCAGGTGGACTCTGGCGAGTGGGTACGGAGTAGTAGCAGTGAGGTCAGTGATAAGGACAGTTTCCCCGGTGTAGGTGATGTTAGGCACAGCTGATTTCAATATTATGGACTGAAGAGCCGCTGTGTCCCTCAAGATCTTCAATTTGAAACGTCCCTCCGAATCTGTACCATTAGTAGAGACAGTTCCAGGATACAGGTGTTTACTGAGGAGAGAAAGATCATTAACAGGAACACCAACATTCATCACAGGCTTACCGGACTTAGGAGGAATCGGTTTGGGCCTTTGTACTAAGCCTTCCCACATTTATCTATGGTATGTCCATAGAGTTTGCAATACTTACAATACAATTGAGAGCTCGCTTGATCGGTACTCATTTTATCATAACTATCTTGAGGTTATCTTGAGGTTATCTTGAGAAGATTTCGGGGCTCTTTAGTGTCCCCGCGGCCCGGTCCTCGACCAGGCCTCCACCCCCAGGAAGCAGCCCGTGACAGCTGACTAACACCCAGGTACCTATTTTACTGGTAGGTAACAGGGACATAGGGTGAAAGAAACTCTGCCCATTGTTTCTCGCTGGCGCCTGGGATCGAACCCAGGACCACAGGATCACAAGTCCCGCGTGCTGTCCGCTCGGCCGACCGGCTCCCCTATACCAAGACTATACCAAGACTTCTTACTGGAAGGTGGTTCTGGTGTAAGCCGGTGGATGAGGCTGTAGGTGTCAGCCGACTTCGCACATCTGATGTAGTCGGTTTCTTCTTTATCTGCTAAATATAAACGGACGGAAGGGGGAACACGTCTCAAGAATTCCTCAACTAGCATGAGGTTGATGAGATCTGAAAACGTAGAGACATGTGCTCCTTCCAGCCATTTCATGAAATATCTTTTCTTTGTATTGGTAAATTCTAGAAAGGTGGTGGTACTTGCCTTTAGATAATCATGGAATTTTCGTCTGTAGCTTTCGGTGGAGAGAAGGTAGGCGTCCAGAACTGCTTGCTTCAGGGTCAGGTAGTCATTCTCAGACGCTAAGGTACTGAGAGTAACTGCAGCTCTACCTGTGAGGTGCACTCTGAGAAGGGTAGACCATTGATCTGCAGGCCAGCTAAGTTTTTTAGCTAGAGGTCTCAAAAGTGGTGAAAAAGACATCGATCTCTGTCTCAACGAATTGTGGCATTAACTTACTTGCATGGAAGACATTGAAACTTATGGGAAGACTAGTTGTAGCTTGTTGACGCTGATTGTGGTGTGTAGTTTCCAAAGCGAGTTCTTGTCGACGATATTCGAGCGCACTATCAGCTAGCTGTTTACTGTGCTCACGTTGTATCTCCAGGTCACGTTTTCTTGTTTCAAGCTGCTCTCACTCACGCTCACGAAGTAGGGCAGGCTCACGTTCCCTTTGTTCTTTCCTCAGGGCAGCCTCTCGTTCTTTTCGTTGTAGAGCTTCTTTCGCCAGGGCCTCCTCGCGTTCTTGTTCTTCTTTCCTTAGGGCCGCCTCTTCTTTCTTTAGGGTAGCCTCTCTTTCTTGTTGTTCTTTTCTTAGGGCAGCCTCTTCCTTCCTTTGTTCCCGCTCGAGTTTGGCAAGTTCGAGCTTCAACTTCATAGTTGTCAGAGCATGTCTATCTGCAATAGAATAATTTTCGTGAGTTTCAGAGTCAATCTTCCCTTCATCTAAGAGGTGATTCAATATTAAATTATGCAAGTCATTTTTGTTGGCTCCATGGGGAACATCTAGTTGATACTCGTGTGCAAGAGTTTGTAATTCGGTCTTCTTGGCACGAATTTAGTTCCCCTATTTCACCTGCTGGATCGTTACGGAAAGCTGGGAGACGAAACATGGTGAAAAATAGCAAATAAATGTACAACGAATATATTTGTGATATGGTAAGTGTCAGTAACAGGATTACGTGGCAACTGGTAACTATCCTGTGAAATTAACGTTAATTTTAGTATGGTAAATTATTAGTCAATCAAAATCACAGGGAATCTTGTACCCGGTACTCAGTGTAAGAGAATAAGGGCAAAAAAATCCTACTAAATAAATGAAACCGATAGTTTCTTAAACAAATGAAACATTTAATTGTTCCAAAAGTAAATAAGGTAGTCCAAGAATGTAGGCATACCTTGCCGAGTCTCTATAGGACAGAAGCAAGGGTTTTCCCACTAAATGAAATATGATACTTACAGAATTAGCGATCTTTGTGCTCTGAAAAAGAAAGCTAATTCCCTACCTAAGTAAATATCATCATCTCTGACCGACGTGTAGGGGTGCGAGTGTCAACTGGTGACGAGAACTGCTGCTGAGGTCCCAACTCAGTAACGTAGTCCGTGCTAGAGGAACTATGGCCCTCTGTATCCTCCTTCGGTCGGATTGCAGAAGATAGGGTGCTTTGACCCGAAGACAAACCAAAGTACCAGGGTACCAAAATGATGATTTGTCTGAGATTGAGAAATATCCTAGGGACAAAAGGTGGAAAACACGAGTAATAATACTGAGGGAGGGATGACCAATTAAGTAATTACTGACTGAGGCCTCCAGTCACCACGTAATCCAAAGTTATCCAACACTCACAATATGTTACTCTAGGAATGCACAATACACACAGCACCATATAAATATTAAAAGTAATGAAAATATTGAAAAGCAACTGTAGCAAAGCCAAGTACGCTTACCACAAATTGATGTTCTAGTACTAGTACCTGAGTGAGACTCCTAGGACAGGCCCCCATTAAATGTGACGGGAAAGTGTAGGAGTGTAGATGTTCGGCAGTCCTCCTAATGGCTGGTGTCAATGCCTGTCACATTTACAAAAAAAAAAAGAGACTGCTTGGCTGTTGTCTGTGGTAGAATAAGGGAAGACACGCAAAACACATAGTATGAACAATGAAAAACTTTAATTAACTGGAAAGCAAATTTAAAAACAAAGACAATCCCTTGGCTATGTACAGTGCAAACAAACAAGTCATAAAAATTAAGAACAGGGATAAATTACTCTAGGAATAATATAAATACAAAATGACATAAACAGGTGCTGAGAATATAGCGCTAGCTGGGAACCTCCACCAGTAAACAGGACGTGTATCGGTTGGTTGTTCACAGCTTGAGAGCACAAGGATATTCTGACTTCAATGGCTGATTCAAGCCCAGACATTGACTTAGGTAGAGGGCGCTGAGGTGCATCTGTGCAGACGGCGGGTCACCAATCAGAAGCAGGCAGGCTAGAATGGTAGTTTGCTGGTTGACGACGGGCGAGCCGGCATGGAGGGAGTGTGGAGTGGGGGTTTAGGGTACGTTTTGCCTCCTGGTCAAAACTTTTTGTGCTACTGGTAGACGTATCTTGAAGGTAGCATCTTATTCTTGTATATGTGTAAGTACCTTTATGTAGGGAAAAGCAGGCTCAATCTCTCTTGAAAGAGATTATCGTCACAAAATATATATATATATATATATATATATATATATATATATATATATATATATATATATATATATATATATATATATATATATATATATATATATATATATATTGTGACGGAGTTCCCCCCCTTATAATTCTCCCATGCCTGCAGTAAGAGTCATGTCTACTTTTCCCAAGCGTTCTCTACGTTGCAGGCTACAATTTGATATATGGGAGAGAGTGAAGTGTTCTCGGAGAGCCGAGAAATTTGTGAAATAGTGATATTTTGGCCTGTGGTTTAGGCCCTTTAGGGAGCCAAGATGGCGCTGGCTTCCCTGATCTCCCGCCAAAACCGTGTGACGTCAGTGGCACCGGATTGGTCACCGACAGCAATGTGGCACCGGGAGCCAATGAAAACCTCCCGTGGCAAAAGTGACGTCACGAAGGAAGGGGGTCTGACCAGCGCGCCGGGCTGGCGCCAGCAGTCAGACACGACACGTCATAGAGGTCGGACGTGCGACGAGTGGTCCTGTCTGTCGGACAGCTGTTTCCCACTACCGTGGATTTACGCGTCACCGGAAGTCCGCCAGTACTCTGAGAAGTCTTCCCTAGTTCATGTGTTGAACCAGAAGAGGGAATTGACGGTTATTTGAGCAACAAGTGCTCCAGTCAGGTACTGTGCCAGTAGCAGTGAAGCCGTGCAGTGACGTATGTTGACGTCTGTGGCAATTCACCAGTTCGTGACAGCGTAGTGGCTGACAGAGCCACTGGGTAGCTGAGGAAGAGAGGACTATTTGGGGAACCCGGACGACTGTAGCTGAGACGTAGGCGACAGCCGTTGCTGGGAGAAGACGACGGCCAGGAGACCGGCTCCAACCTTCAAGAAGTCAAGGAGGAGGACGGACCTGCAGTGAGGAGGCACGGAGACGACGCGCTAAACGGTGGGACGACGAGAGGCTCTGGTAGGACACGACGACGTGTAGTGTGGGGGCGTTCCCGACACGAGGACCAGGAGCTACATCTCGACTCTCATCGGAGGATAGGGTGAAGTAGGTGGTTCTAGTTCCCTCCCCATTCCCCTTTAGTTAGCTATATTATTCGGCTATATTATCTAGCCTGAAGATTTTATATGTCGTGAGCAAGTCTCACTTATGTCATGGTAAAGCACCAGGGTGCTAGACAGTACTATCAAGAGTGCTTGTAATATTCATGTTGATTATTGGTGTGTACAGACACCAAGAACCAGTGATAAATTTACTGTGTTGTGTATATCTTTCTATAGATTTTGATATGAACATATAGTGGTGAATTATATCTAATATTATGCCAGTATTTGGAGGTTAGGCTATGTGCCCAGAAACTTTATTTTCCATGTATTGATGATTGATTTATATACCATATATATGTCTATGTTCATTCAGTGAATAATCATTTGTGAGTACAGTGAATTATTGCGTTATCGCCAACGAGAGAAAGTACTGAAAACTCCAGTGTTAATAGTTTATAATATATTGTTGAGTGAAGAACAATGTGAAGCCATTACAGTGAATCATTGTAGAATTGATTGTAGAAAAGACTGTTTGAGCCTGAGTACAGTGTAACTGAGTAATACGGTTTATTTGTGCCAATATCGAGTGTGCGAGTTTCTAGTAATATTGGAAAATTTCAAGGAACAGCGCGCGTGAATCTAGAAAACAAGCAAAGTTCGCGCGGAGAGGCCATTGCGATCAGCTGTTCTTGACACTTGATGAGGAGGGGGAGAGTGTTGCCCTCTAGTGATCGCATAATATCCGTGGGAATTACCGGCCGAGTCAGGATCAGTTGATTTATGATTATTGTGTGGCCTTGTGACATCTTTCATACATTTTAAGTAAAATACAAAACTCTCTTTGTGTTTTTATCATCCCCTCCATTGATCTTGTGGCTATACTATACCTGTAAGCATAGAGTGATAACAACAAGTACCTGCCTGATTCCTGATCTTTGAGTGTGACCTTGCCAAGGCTACCACTGAATACACCAGTCCACTGAGGGTGTTATTGGCCACCTTAAACACCAATTGGCGACTTTGTGATTAACCGTAGAGCCCTATTGTTGGGGTGGGCACACGACGGTCGATGTGATCGAGTCGTGTTCTCACTCTTTCTTAATAAGAGGCCGTTAAGATTGACTGGGAGACTCTCCTGGCGTGCAGTGGCGCCGTGAGGATCGAGGGAAGACCCGCAGGGCTACGGTGAGTTACCTTGAGCATAACTATTGCTCACCCCAGAGTAAGGGTAGAGAATAATAGAGAGGTTGAAACCCCCAACATTGGCGACCTCGCCAGGATTTCGATCGGAGTAAAGGTTGCAGTGGTACTTGGCAGTGGTGTTAGAGATCAGGTGCAGGTTAACACTCGTAGCACAAGATGGAGGATGATAAAGTAGCGAGGTTTATTGACTCTAGAGACGAACAGGTGCTGGAAGAGTGCACCAAGGCACAGTTACAGGCTATAGCGGATCATTTTGGAATAAAGCTGAAATCTGCCCGAGTTGGTGAAAGAAGACTAGAGATAATGGCTCAGCTCAAGGCTCGAGACGAAGCTTTGGGGGAGGAACGGCCCCAAACACCTGCCAGTGAGGGTGAACACTTGAGTATTGGTGGAAGCAGCAGGGGATCCAGCGGCAGCAGGCACAGCATAAAGCTGGAAATAATGAAGCTGCAGCTAGAAGCGCAGCTGAGGAGAGAGGAAGCACAGCAGCGCAAAGAAGAGCGAGAAGCAGAAGCGCAGCTGAGGAGAGAGGAAGCACAGCAGCGCAAAGAAGAGCGAGAAGCAGAAGCGCAGCTGAGGAGAGAAGAAGCAGAAGCGCAGCTGAGGAGAGAAGAGGCACAGCAGCGCAAAGAAGAGCGAGAAGCACAGACGAAGCGTGAGGAACGAGAAGCACAGCTGCGCCGGGAAGAGCAAGAACGAGAAGCACAGCTACGCAGGGAAGAACGAGAGCAAGAAGTTAGGCTGAGACAAATGGAAATAGAAGCCAACCAGGAGGTGGAGCTGAAGCGAGCTGAACTGGGACTAGGTGCCCCTGCCCCGCCACAGGAAGACCGACGAGTGAGGGAACGAGACCTGCCGGTCTTTGTGCCTAGTGAAGCCGAAAGTTTCTTCGATCACTTTGAGAGAGTTGCTGCTATGAAGAGGTGGCCGAGGGCGGAGTGGGCGGAGTTGGTCCAAGGAAGGCTCACAGGGGAAGCTCGCCAAGCCTTCACTATGCTCGACTTCCAAGAATGCACTAACTACGATGCGGTAAAACGAGCTGTGCTCCGTTCCTTTAAGCTCACGCCAGAGTGTTACAGAAAGAGGTTTAGAGAATGTACCCGGTTGCCAGGAAAATCGTATGCGGAGACGGCGAGGGACATTGAAAGAAAGCTCCTTAAGTGGCTGGACTCTGAAGAAGCAAGGTCGGTCGAAGAGGTCAAGGAACTAATGGCCATGGAAAAGTTTATGTCCGTGCTCTCTCCTGAGATCAGGATGATGGTAAAGGAGGCGGACATAAAGGACCTGAGGGCCGCAGCCGACCGGGCCGACATGCTAGAAGAAGCCCTACGCCCACGCCGAGAGGGACAGAACCGACCACCCGCATACGTCGGAAACGATAGGAGTTATAGAAGGACGGATGGATGGAGGACAGGAACGAGTTCTCCCAAGTCCCATTTCTCAAGTTGGAACACCCGAGGATCAAAAGGTGCTGTAGCGCCGATAGAGGAGAACCAAGCGGAGAGCTCGGGAACTGTTACTGCAGGGAAAGAAACGACAAGTGAGGCGGGAAAGACACAGGGTGCGACGGTCTCTGGGGGCAGTGCTAAGGCGAGCGGTGGCGGATGGTCTCCGCCGAGGGGCCGCTGCTACAACTGCGGAATATTCGGACACGTCGCGCGGGAGTGCAGACGCCCGAAGCAGCGGGGACACGTTGCTTTAGTGATGTTCGAGGACCAGAGGGCCGAGGGAGTGCGGGATGGACCCGTGCTGAATGGGGAGAAGAAAGTTCACCCATTCATGTGTCAAGGAACCGTAAGGATGGGGGTCGCAGACCCCATCCCAGTGAAGATGCTAAGAGACACCGGGGCTGACTTTACCCTGGTAAGTGAAACCCTGTTCCCCGAGGGTTACGAAAGTACCAGTGTGGGGGTGGCACGGGTGGCCACTGTGGGAGGCCCAGTGAGGATGCCCCTACACCAGGTAACTTTAAATTCCGAATATGGCTGCCAGACCCTAGTGATGGGAGTCTGTACATCAATGCCCAAGATGGAGGCGCAGGTCATCTTGGGGAATGACGCATGTGGAGGATATGTCCTCCCGCATCTCGTGAAAGGCGAAGAGTGCCCAGAACAACACGAGGAGACAGGCGAAGATTTGAACGCCTGTGGGGACGAGAAGGGAATCGCACCGGTGGCGATCCCAGTTTGTACTGAGACACCGAGACAACGCGAAGAACCAGGAGGTTGTGGATCTGATGGGGCTGAGGAGTCGACTGACAGCCTGGGAACAGATCACCTCTGCGTAGGACCCAGAGAACGAGTGGAGGGCGAGAGTAGCCCGAATGGTGAGTTGCAGGTGACACTCACCAGTTCTCCAGGGGTAAGCCGCACTCGTCTCGGAGAGTTACAGCAGGAGTTCCCCGAATTGGTTAGTAAGGCCGAAGGAGGACGTGTGGGTCCTGAAAAGGCTTACTTTCCATTTATCTATATTATATATGCCATGCTATTCATGATGAAGGAACGATGGACACCAGGAGCGACCGTGGGAACGGTGATTAAATATGTCCAGAAGTTCAAAGAACGTCTCACTCGAGCGAAGGGACTGGCTAGGAAGCTCCTGAAGAAGGCGCAACGTAAGATGTCGAAGTGGTTCGACAGGAGAGCTGCGCGGAGGAATTTTCAGGCCGGATCACAAGTAATGGTTGTGCTGCCAGGTAAAGGTAGAGTGACCAAGTCGCGGTTCAAGAGACCGTACCGTGTGCTGCGACGGTTGGGTCCAGTGTCGTACGAGATTGGGAAGCCGGATGGACCCCGAAAGAAACAGGTGTGTCCCGCGGGCCGCCTGAAACCTTTCTTCACTGTGAAAGGAAGAGCCGACAAGCAGGACGGAACGATGTCCCGAGAAACCCAGCGGACGACGGGTCTGAGTGTACCGAGGGACCGAGAACTCCCGGAGGAGGAAAGTAAGTGGTCCAGGGCGAACGGCACCAGTCTCACCCGCACTGAGAATCTGACAAGGATCAAGGTCAAGCACATCAAGGGGAAGGACGACGCAGTAGCGGACGCCCTATCCCGCATGCACTAACCAGACATGACTCTTATTTTAAGGGGAGGGGTATGTGACGGAGTTCCCCCCCTTATAATTCTCCCATGCCTGCAGTAAGAGTCATGTCTACTTTTCCCAAGCGTTCTCTACGTTGCAGGCTACAATTTGATATATGGGAGAGAGTGAAGTGTTCTCGGAGAGCCGAGAAATTTGTGAAATAGTGATATTTTGGCCTGTGGTTTAGGCCCTTTAGGGAGCCAAGATGGCGCTGGCTTCCCTGATCTCCCGCCAAAACCGTGTGACGTCAGTGGCACCGGATTGGTCACCGACAGCAATGTGGCACCGGGAGCCAATGAAAACCTCCCGTGGCAAAAGTGACGTCACGAAGGAAGGGGGTCCGACCAGCGCGCCGGGCTGGCGCCAGCAGTCAGACACGACACGTCATAGAGGTCGGACGTGCGACGAGTGGTCCTGTCTGTCGGACAGCTGTTTCCCACTACCGTGGATTTACGCGTCACCGGAAGTCCGCCAGTACTCTGAGAAGTCTTCCCTAGTTCATGTGTTGAACCAGAAGAGGGAATTGACGGTTATTTGAGCAACAAGTGCTCCAGTCAGGTACTGTGCCAGTAGCAGTGAAGCCGTGCAGTGACGTATGTTGACGTCTGTGGCAATTCACCAGTTCGTGACAGCGTAGTGGCTGACAGAGCCACTGGGTAGCTGAGGAAGAGAGGACTATTTGGGGAACCCGGACGACTGTAGCTGAGACGTAGGCGACAGCCGTTGCTGGGAGAAGACGACGGCCAGGAGACCGGCTCCAACCTTCAAGAAGTCAAGGAGGAGGACGGACCTGCAGTGAGGAGGCACGGAGACGACGCGCTAAACGGTGGGACGACGAGAGGCTCTGGTAGGACACGACGACGTGTAGTGTGGGGGCGTTCCCGACACGAGGACCAGGAGCTACATCTCGACTCTCATCGGAGGATAGGGTGAAGTAGGTGGTTCTAGTTCCCTCCCCATTCCCCTTTAGTTAGCTATATTATTCGGCTATATTATCTAGCCTGAAGATTTTATATGTCGTGAGCAAGTCTCACTTATGTCATGGTA
>NC_091190.1:6726382-6806382 GCF_040958095.1 Procambarus clarkii | reverse complement strand
TGGCTACTAGGTACGACATATATATATATATATATATATATATGTCGTACCTAGTAGCCAGAACTCACTTCTCAGCCTACTATGCAAGGCCCGATTTGCCTAATAAGCCTAGTTTTCATGAATTAATGTTTTTTCGACTACCTAACCTACCTAACCTAACCTAACCTAACGTTTTCGGCTACCTAACCTAACCTAACCTATAAAGATAGGTTAGGTTAGGTTAGGTAGGGTTGGTTAGGTTCGGTCATATATCTACGTTAATTTTAACTACAATAAAAAAAATTGACCTCATACATAATGAAATGGGTAGCTTTATCACTTCATAAGAAAAAATAGAGAAAATATATTAATTCAGAAAAACTTGGCTTATTAGGCAAATCGGGCCTTGCATAGTAGGCTGAGAAGTGAGTTCTGGCTATTAGGTACGACATATATATATATATATATATATATATATATATATATATATATATATATATATATATATATATATATATATATATATATATATATATGTCGTACCTAGTAGCCAGAACGCACTTATCGGCCTACTATGCAAGGCCTGATTTGCCTAATAAACCAAGTTTTCCTGAAATAATATATTTTCTCTAATTTTTTTCTTATGAAATGATAAATCTACCCATTTCATTATGTATGAGGTGAATTTTTTTTTATTGGAGTTCAAATTAACGTAGATATATGACCAAGCCTAACCAACCCTACCTAACCTAACCTAACCTATCTTTATAGGTTAGGTTAGGTTAGGTAGCGGAAAAAGTTAGGTTAGGTTAAATTGGTTAGGTAGTCGAAAAACAATTAATTCATGAAAACTTGGCTTATTAGGCAAATTTGGCCTTGCATAGTAGGCTGAGAAGTGAGTTCTGGCTACTAGGTACGACATATATATATATATATATATATATATATATATATATATATATATATATATATATATATATATATATATAGTATATTTTGGTAGCAGTCTTTCCTGTAGACATATATTATTAAATATGACCGAAAAAGTAAGATTAATAATTCTAACACGAATTTTCTCAATCTTTCGTACATTACGCTTCACTGTTGGAGGTAAATCAAAAATCACTTCTCCAAAATTCATTTTTATTTCTAGTCTGACGCGACACGGGCGCGTTTCGTAAAACTTATTACATTTTCAAAGACTTCACAAATACACAACTGATTAGAACTTACGTCTCTCTGATATTATATCTACATTTGAGTGAGGTGGGAAGGGTGATGTGGCATTAACACAAGACAGAACAGGAGGGGATATTAATAGGGTATTAAAAGTATCAACACAAGACAGAACAGAAACAATGGGTATTGAATAGAAGTGTTTGTAGAAAGCCTATTGGTCCATATTTCTTGATGCTTCTATATTGGAGCGGAGTCTTGAGGTGGGTAGAATATAGTTGTGCAATAATTGGCTGTTGATTGCTGGTGTTGACTTCTTGATGTGTAGTGCCTCGCAAACGTCAAGCCGCCTGCTATCGCTGTATCTATCGATGATTTCTGTGTTGTTTACTAGGATTTCTCTGGCGATGGTTTGGTTATGGGAAGAGATTATATGTTCCTTAATGGAGCCCTGTTGCTTATGCATCGTTAAACGCCTAGAAAGAGATGTTGTTGTCTTGCCTATATACTGGGTTTTTTGGAGCTTACAGTCCTCAAGTGGGCATTTGAAGGCATAGACGACGTTAGTCTCTTTTAAAGCGTTCTGTTTTGTGTCTGGAGAGTTTCTCATGAGTAGGCTGGCCGTTTTTCTGGTTTTATAGTAAATCGTCAGTTGTATCCTCTGATTTTTGTCTGTAGGGATAACGTTTCTATTAACAATATCTTTCAGGACCCTTTCCTCCGTTTTATGAGCTGTGGAAAAGAAGTTCCTGTAAAATAGTCTAATAGGGGGTATAGGTGTTGTGTTAGTTGTCTCTTCAGAGGTTGCATGGCTTTTCACTTTCCTTCTTATGATGTCTTCGATGAAACCATTGGAGAAGCCGTTATTGACTAGGACCTGCCTTACCCTACAGAGTTCTTCGTCGACTTGCTTCCATTCTGAGCTGTGGCTGAGAGCACGGTCGACGTATGCGTTAACAACACTCCTCTTGTACCTGTCGGGGCAGTCGCTGTTGGCATTTAGGCACATTCCTATGTTTGTTTCCTTAGTGTAGACTGCAGTGTGGAAACCTCCGCCCTTTTCCATGACTGTTACATCTAGAAAAGGCAACTTCCCATCCTTTTCCGTCTCGTAAGTGAAACGCAGCACGGAACTCTGCTCAAATGCCTCCTTCAGCTCCTGCAGATGTCTGACATCAGGTACCTGTGTAAAAATGTCGTCAACATACCTGCAGTATATGGCCGGTTTCAAGTTCATGTCGACTAAGACTTTTTGCTCGATGGTACCCATGTAGAAGTTTGCAAACAGGACACCTAGGGGAGAACCCATGGCACCTATATATATATAGGTGCACTTCTCGGCCTACTATGCAAATCCCGATTTGCCTAATAAGCCAAGTGTTTATGAATTAATTGTTTTTCGACTACCTAACCTACCTTACCTAACTTAACCTAACTTTTTCGGCTACCTAACCAAACCTAACCTATAAAGATAGGTTAGGTTAGGTTAGGTAGGGTTGGTTAGGTTCGGTCATATATCTATGTTAATTTTATCTCCAATAAAAAAAAAATTGATCTCATACATAATGAAATGGGTAGCTTCATCATTTCATAAGAAAAAAATTAGAGAAAATATAATAATTCAGGAAAACTTGACTTATTAGGCAAATCGGGCCTTGCATAGTAGGCCGAGAAGTGCGTTCTGGCTACTAGGTACGACATATATATATTATTATATATATATATATATATATATATATATATATATATATATATATATATATGTCGTACCTAGTAGCCAGAACTCACTTCGCAGCCTACTATTCAAGGCCCGATTTGCCTAATAAGCCAAGTTTTCCTGAATTAATGTATTTACTATTATTTTTTTCTTATGAAATGATAAAGCTACCCTTTTCACTATGTATGAGGTCAATTTTTTTTTATTGGAGTTAAAATTAACGTAGATATATGACCGAACCTAACCAACCCTACCTAACCTAACCTAACCTATATATATAGGTAAGGTTAGGTTAGGTAGCCAAAAAAAGCTAGGTTAGGTTAGGTTAGGTAGGTTAGGTAGACGAAAAAACATTAATTCATGAAAACTTGGCTTATTAGGCAAATCGGGCCTTGCATAGTAGGCTGAGAAGTGAGTTCTGGCTACTAGGTACGACATATGTATATATATATATATATATATATATATATATATATATATATATATATATATATATATATATATATATAAATATATATATATATATATATATATATTTTTTTTTTTTTTTTTTTACAGGGAAGGGAGTACCACCTCTGGCTGGAAGAAGGGGGACCCATAGCCTCGGAGGAAACCACACATAACGCATTGGAGGGAATGTAGGTCCCCTCCAATACAGTTTCTGTGTGTTTTTCTCCTACCACCCCCTTCCCTTTTTTTTTCCTTTATTGTGTATTTAAAGGTTACAAAACATACAAGACAAATGCCTAAAGGTTATGGATCTCTTGAAGCTCCTCCGCTTCTGGACAGGAACCGAGGACGCAGCAAGCATTTCCCCTCTGGATCGCCACACTGAGACGCTGAAATAAAAAACTGGAAGCCCTTGGGTCTCTGGTGACGTCAATGAGCTTGGAACCCAATTCCTTGAGAAATCCCAAGGCACTCTTGCCCCAGGGGCCATGCATCTCAGACGCTATGGGAACAAAGAGGTATTGACCTTCCAGTCGCCTGTACTTGAGTGATTTTTCTGTTTCCCTGTGGTTAGCCGCCCCACCTGCTTGATCAGCTCCGAAGTGTACATAGGTGTCAGCCAGGGTGGATACACATGTGTAGTCCCACACCAACTGTCTACCCTCCTTCCATGAGTATATGGTGATGCCATCAGGGCGAAGTGCGGGGAAATCCGGGTTTTGGACCCCTAGGATGCGAGGTTCTCTCTCCGCTGGGCACCCAGCCGAGACGAGGCTTCTCTTGATGATGTCATTGACCTCGTTGTGTCTTGCATGCCAGCCCTTTGTGCATCCGCAATGCAACCCATGCAGTCCGTATTGGTCTGCTTCCACCCTGTTGCAAATACACTTGTATTCAGTGTGAATTGGGGCACCAAGGCGGAGGGCCACTGCTACACGAAGGGATTCTGGATCTAGGCGCGTGCCCATTGCTGACATGGGTACTGCCAGGAGGAAGTCTCCTGCATGGGGGGCACGCACTGCTCTGAGGCGGGCTTTCTCCTTGTCTGATGTTGCGACGCTGAGCATGGCATCAGCTACTTTTTCCACTAGAGGGTGGTCCCAGCCGGACTGTTTGTGTTGTTTTGTTGGCTCTATAATGGTTGCTGGGGCTGCAAGAACATCCCACTGATTTGAACATTCAGTGAAAGCAGGATCGTGTATTCCTGCTGAATCTCTCAGGGTTGCAGGGAAAATATCTCTGACGAGGTCGTGCGATGCATGAGAGGAGGAAAGGAAGGCTGGTAGAGCAATTTGGGAGGCTGTGCGGACACCAAGGCCGCCGAGTCTTACAGGAAGGGTTGCTTGCTCCCACTGAGAGTCGTCCAATGGCAGATTCAGGACTTTCACCAGCATGGACCTCAGAAGGGTGTCATACACATTTAACTTAGGGCTACTGTAGGATGGAGAACATCTCAGAAAGTAGGTCAACTTAGGGAGAGACAGGCATCTTGTAAGGAGAAAGAGAGCATCATGGGCATCAATCTTGTCAATCCTGTCCTGCATCCTCTTTAGGTCAGTGATTTTTGCAACCAGGACCTCCTCGATTGCTCGTGGGCCAATGGGGGCACCCAGGAGAGTGCAGTCCGGTGGCTCGACAACGAGAATGTCTGGAAGAACATTTTGTATTTGCCCAGTGATGTCTGGGTTGCGGGAGATTATTTCACATTTGGATGCATTGAGAATGAGGCCTAAGGCTGCTCCCTGCTCCTGGATTTTCCTTATATCCTCCAAAATGGTTTCCGGAGTTCCAGCTAGAGTGCCATCGTCCAGGTACCAGATGTTTAGCTCGCTTGTCAGACTATCAGTGACCTCTTTGATAGCTAGGCAGAAAAGGAGGGGGGCTAAGGGGTCACCTTGTTGGACACCTTCACAGGAGTTTATTTCATGCTCCCCAAAAAGAAGCTTAGAGTCCCCACTGTAGCACGATCGGATGAATGGGTAAAGGGGACGGAAATGGTTGTGTACAGCCCTGAGGACAGCGTCTCGTCTGACTTGATTGAAGGCATTTTTGAAGTCAAGCTTTACTAGTGCCTTCTGGTCCGGGAGATCAACAATGTAAGCCCGCACTGCATGTGCTGCAGCTTCACAACCTAGGGGAATCCCAAACCCGAGCTGACGAGGTTTCAGCAAGGTGGCTGCTTCCTGGCTGATAGATCTCACTGCAGCCTTAGCTACAAGGCGTCGGAGGGTGTTGCCAACGGCAATGGGCCTGATACCCCTATCCTTCTTCTTTAGAGCACATAGTGCTGCTCCATAAAAGACAGGCCTGATGTCCTCAGGGATGCCGCCAGCCAAACACATGTTGGAGAATCTGGTAAGTTCCACTAGAAGGTCCTTTGCAGCATCTCCAAGCACCGGGTTCAGCATTTGTTTGATGTGCTGGGGTCTTAGGCCTGTAAAGCCCCCTGCTGAACCTGTTGGGAAAGACATGGCTGCTTTGTACACCTCAGATTCTCGAACAGTCAAGGGTTCTATGCCAGCATTGTTTTCCTGGGGATCCCTGCTGCTGTCGGGGGCTCTGGGTGGGTGTTTGTCTTGAAGAGCCTCTGCTGTCGTGGCGTTCCTGGGGGCAATAGTGTCATCGCTGGTCATGATTCTGATGGCACCTGTGGTATTGCCCTCTTCTATTTTCCTGGTGATCTGTGCTCTCATTTTGTGGTTCTCAGATGAGTTATTTAATTTAATATATTAATATATATATATATATATATATATATATATATATATATATATATATATATATATATATATATATATATATATATATATATATATATTATATATATATATATATATATATATATATATATATATATATATATATATATATATATATATATATATATATATATATTCTCTATTTTTTTTCTTATGAAATGATAAAGCTACCCATTTCATTATGTATGAGGTCAATTTTTTTTTATTGGAGTTAAAATTAACGTAGATATATGACCGAACCTAACCAACCCTACCTAACATAACCTAACCTATCTTTATAGGTTAGGTTAAGTTAGGTAGCCGAAAAAGTTAGGTTAGGTTAGGTTAGGTAGGTTAGGTAGTCGAAAAACAATTAATTCATGAAAACTTGGATTATTAGGCAAATTGGGCCTTGCATAGTAGGCTCAGAAGTGCGTTCTGCCTACTAGGTACGACATATATATATATATATATATATATATATATATATATATATATATATATATATATATATATATATATATATATATATATATATTTATATATATATATATATATATATATATATATATATATATATAAATATATATATATATATATATATATATATATAAATATATATATATATATATATATATATATATATATATATATATATATATATACATATATATATATATATATATATATATGTCGTACCTAACCTATATATAAATATATATATGTCGTACCTAGTAGCCAGAACGCACTTCTCAGCCTACTATGCAAGGCCTGATTTGCCTAATGAGCCAAGTTTTCATGAATTAATATATTTTATCTATTTTTTTCTTATGAAATGATAAAGCTACCCATTTCATTATGTATGAGGTCAATTTTTTTTATTGGAGTTAAAAATAACGTAGATATATGGCCGAACCTAACCAACCCTACCTAACCTAACCTAACCTATCTTTATAGGTTAGGTTAGGTTAGGTAGCCGAAAAAGTTAGGTTAGGTTAGGTTAGGTAGGTTAGGTAGTCGAAAAACAATTAATTCATGAAAACTTGGCTTATTAGGCAAATCGGGCCTTGCATAGTAGGCATAGAAGTGCGTTCTGGCTACTAGATACGACATATATATATATATATATATATATATATATATATATATATATATATATATATATATATATATATATATATATATATATATATATATATATATATATATATATATATATATATATAACTGAAAACTCACACCCCAGATGTGACTCGAACCCATACTCCCAGAAGCAACGCAACTGGTATGTACAAGACGCCTTAATCCACTTGACCAACACGACCGGACAAAATAAGGTGATAGCCTAAGCTATTTGAACCACCCCACCGCCGGCACTCGGATAGTAATCTTGGGCATAGCATTTTACCAAATCACCTCATTCTTTGGGGCACACGTGAGGAACACACATTTTTTGTGTTCCTCACGTGTGCCCCAAAGAATGAGGTGATTTGGTAAAATGCTATGCCCAAGATTACTATCCGAGTGCCGGTGGTGGGGTGGTTCAAATAGCTTAGGCTATCACCTCATTTTGTCCGGTCGTGATGGTCAAGTGGATTAAGGCGTCTTGTACATACCAGTTGCGTTGCTTCTGGGAGTATGGGTTCGAGTCACATCTGGGGTGTGAGTTTTCAGTTGCATATTGTCCTGGGGACCATTCAGGCTTGTTCGCATATATATATATATATATATATATATATATATATATATATATATATATATATATATATATATATATATAACTGAAAACTCACACCCCAGAAGTGCATATTTTCAGTTGCATATTGTCCTGGGGACCATTCAGGCTTGTTCGCATATATATATATATATATATATATATATATATATATATATATATATATATATATATATATATATATATATATATATATATATATATATATATATATGTATTATTAAATATGACCGAAAAAGTAAGATTAATAATTCTAACACGAAATTTCTCAATGTTTCTTATATTCTTTTTCACTGTTGATGGTAACTGAAAAATCAATTCTCCAAAAGTCATTTTTATTTCTAGTCTGACGCGACACTTGAACGTGTTTCGTAAAACTTATTACATTTTCAAAGACTTTAGTTTACACACACAACTATAACTAAACAGAGTTTTCAAACAGCTTCGATTTTGTACCTGCATTTTGGTGAGGTGATATGTTACAACAGTTTTGGATGAGGTGGAAAAATACTTATGAGACGAGATCATATGTTCCTTAAGGACAATGTTAAGGAACATATAATCTCTTCCCACAACCAGACCATCACCAGAGAAGTCTTAACAAAAAACACGGAAATCATCGATAGATACAGCGATAGGTAGCCGAAAAAGTTAGGTTAGGTTAGGTTAGGTAGGTTAGGTTGTCGAAAAAAACATTATTTCATGAAAACTTGGCTTATTAGGCAAATCGAGCCTTGCATAGTAGGCTGATAAGTGCGTTCTGGCTACTAGTTACGACATATATATATATATATATATATATATATATATATATATATATATATATATATATATATATATATATATATATATATATATATATATATATATATATATATATATATATATATATATATATATATATATATATATATTATTAAATATGACGGAAAAAGTAAGATCAATAATTCTAACACGAATTTTTTCAATCTTTCGTACATTTTTTTCACTGTTGGAGGTAAATCAAAAATCAATTCTCCAAAATTCATTTTTATTTCAAGTCTGACGCGACACGAGCGCGTTTCGTAAAACTTATTACATTTTCAAAGACTTTAGTTTACAAATACACAACTGAATAGAACTTACGCATCTCCGTTTTTATATCTACATTTGAGAGAGGTGGATGGGGTGAGGTGGCATTAATAGGGTATTAATTTCATCAACACAAGACAGAACAAGAGGTGGTATTAATAGGGTATTAATTTCATCAACACAAGACAGAACACGAAACAATGGGTATTGAATAGAAGTGATTGTAGAAAGCCTATTGGTCCATATTTCTTGATGCTTCTATATTGGAGCGGAGTCTTGAGGTGGGTAGAATATAGTTGTGCATTAATTGGCTGTTGATTGCTGGTGTTGACTTCTTGATGTGTAGTGCCTCGCAAACGTCAAGCCGCCTGCTATCGCTGTATCTATCGATGATTTCTGTGTTGTTTACTAAGATTTCTCTGGCGATGGTTTGGTTGTGGGAAGAGATTATATGTTCCTTAATGGAGCCCTGTTGCTTATGCATCGTTAAACGCCTAGAAAGAGATGTTGTTGTCTTGCCTATATACTGGGTTTTTTGGAGCTTACAGTCCCCAAGAGGGCATTTGAAGGCATAGACGACGTTAGTCTCTTTTAAAGCGTTCTGTTTTGTGTCTGGAGAGTTTCTCATGAGTAGGCTGGCCGTTTTTCTGGTTTTATAGTAAATTGTCAGTTGTATCTTCTGATTTTTGTCTGTAGGGATAACGTTTCTATTAACAATATCTTTCAGGACCCTTTCCTCCGTTTTATGAGCTGTGGAAAAGAAGTTCCGTTAAAATAGTCTAATAGGGGGTATAGGTGTTGTGTTAGTTGTCTCTTCAGAGGTTGCATGGCGTTTCACTTTCCTTCTTATGATGTCTTCCACGAAACCATTGGAGAAGCCGTTGTTGACTAGGACCTGCCTTACCCTACAGAGTTCTTCGTCGACTTGCTTCCATTCTGAGCTGTGGCTGAGAGCACGGTCGACATATGCGTTAACAACACTCCTCTTGTACCTGTCTGGGCAGTCGCTGTTGGCATTTAGGCACATTCCTATGTTCGTTTCCTTAGTGTAGACTGCAGTGTGGAAACCTCCGCTCTTTTCCATGACTGTTACTTCTAGAAAGGGCAGCTTCCCATCCTTTTCCATCTCGTAAGTGAAACGCAGCACGGAACTCTGCTCAAAATGCCTCCTTCAGCTCCTGCAGATGTCTGACATCAGGTACCTGTGTAAAAATGTCGTCAACATACCTGCAGTATATGGCCGGTTTTAAGTTCATGTCGACTAAGACTTTTTGCTCGATGGTACCCATGTAGAAGTTTGCAAACAGGACACCTAGGGGAGAACCCATGGCGACCCCATCTACTTGCTTATACATGTGCCCATCCGGGCTCAAGAAGGGTGCCTCTTTAGTACAAGCTTGGAGTAGTTTCCTCAGAATATTTTCTGGTATGTCAAGAGGAGTACAGGCTGGATCACGATACACTCTGTCGGCTATCATCCCGATTGTCTCGTCCACAGGTACGTTGGTAAACAGCGATTCTACGTCCAACGAGGCTCTTATCCCTGTGGCCCGTGTGCCCCGCAGTAAGTCAACAAATTCCTTTGGAGACTTTAGGCTGAAGGCGCAAGGAACATAAGGAGTCAGCAGGCCGTTGAGTCGCTTCGCCAGTCTGTACGTGGGTGTGGGTATCTGGCTAATGATTGGCCGAAGTGGGTTTCCAGGCTTGTGTGTCTTGACATTTCCATACGCATATCCAGGTTTATATTCCCCAATGATCTTTGGCAGGTGGAGTCCGGATTTCTTGGCGTTCACAATTTCGATCAGTTTGTTGACCTTTGCTTTTAATTCGGCTGTAGTGTCCTTCGTTACCATTTGGAACTTAGTTTGGTCAGAGAGTATGATGTTCATTTTCGCCAGATATTCGTCTTTTTTAAGAATGACATATATTGGCGACTTGTCACCTCTCCTGACAACTATCTCCTTGTTCTCACGAAGGCTTTTAGCTGCCGCTTTGAGCTCGGGGGACAGTATGGTGCTTCTGTAATTGCCTCGATTCTTTCCTCCTTCTGCAATAAGTTCTGCTTGTAAGGTATCTTTGGTAGTGACCTTCTTTTTGTGTCTCGAGGTCGAATATGTCGTCCAACAGAATTTCCAACTCTACTTTCCGGGCCATTTCACTCGGTCTGGACATAACATGACAGTTTATGCCCAGATTTAGGAGAGTGACTTGGTCCTCAGTGAGGTTAATTCCTGCAAGGTTCAGGAAGGCATTTCTTGGTCGTGGAATTGCCATAGGTCCTCCATATAACGTTGTACGTTTCTTGATAATCCTTGTTTCAGTGCTGAGGTGATGTCGGTCTGTGAGGATGTCGAGGTGTTGTTCAATGCGGGTACGGATACTTTCGTCGATGTTGCTATTTCTCCACTCGTTTGTAGCATGAAGTAGTTGCGTTTTGTTGTCTTTGATTTCATTCTCTGCCTTGTATCCAGAGACTATCGTACCTAGTAGCCAGAACGCACCTCTCAGCCTACTATGCAAGGCCCGATTTGCCTAATAAGCAAAGTTTTAATGAATTAATGTTTTTTCGACTACCTAACCTACCTAACCTAACCTAACCTAACTTTTTCTGCTACCTAACCTAACCTAACCTATAAAGATAGGTTAGGTTAGGTTCTCAGCCTACTATGCAAGGCCCGATTTGCCTAATAAGCCAAGTTTTCATGAATTAATATATTTTCTCTAATTTTTTTCTTATGAAATGATAAAGCTACCCATTTCATTATTTCATTATGTTATCATTATGTATTATGTACAATTAATTCATGAAAACTTGGCTTATTAGGCAAATCGGGCCTTGAATAGTAGGCAGAGAAGTGCGTTCCGGCTACTAGGTACGACATATATATATATATATATATATATATATATATATATATATATATATATATATATATATATATATATATATATATATATATATATATTATATAATATATATATATATATATATATATATATATATATATATATATATATATATATATATATATATATATATATATATAGTTATATATATATGCTTGTGGATATACAATATTTTATGTTGTTCCATTGTCTGTGGAGATATAGAGATTGCAAGGTTTGCCGACTCTAGAACACGCAACATATAATTGTCCATGAGAGAAGCAATCCGTGTCTAGATATGAACTGCACAATTCTAAAGATTGGCCCTCAGCTTTGTTGATAATGATTACAAACGCCAATCGAATTGGAAATTACAATCTCTTAAGTTGAAATGGCATATCTGTTGGACTAATAGGAATGCGAGGACTGAGGACATCTTCACCTTTGAAAGTTTCTGTCATGATTGTTGCTTCTTCGACGTTGTTTATTATTTTTTTTTACTGCAAAGAGCGTGGCCTTGCAAAGTTTTGACTGGTTCATATTTCGCAACATAATAATTGGCACGCCTAATTTCAATTTACGTACGTGTGTTCGTATCCATGGTAGATCGAGTGAATTCAACAATTCTGTTGGATAATTAACCGCTTCATCTGCTTCCTCAACAGTGTCGACGGACTTATATGTGTCTGCCTCGCTTTGGATGTTAGATTGAATAATATTGGTAAGTTCGTAGACGTCTTTGTTCTTGGCCGCAAGAATAGCTTGTTCACTCAGTCAATCGTGATTCTTAAAATTGGTTTGAATATTGGGAAATACTTTTTCAACCAATTCTTCTTTTGACGTCACTAAATTCTAGAAGTTATGAGGCAATAAAATTCGTCCTAAGTTCAGATCAACCACACGTTTCCATTCCCAATTTCCAGAAATTGATGTGAGAATATCTCCGCTAATGGATCGTTTTGCAGCTGGACTCGCATATTTGTAGTTAATTTTAACGTCTTTACGTGGAACCACAAAGTAGAGCATTTCAGTGTAGCATTTATTTCGTCCGCTGGTGTCAATCGAGGAATTACAGGTAATGTTTGCTTGAAATCTCCTGCAAGCAATATTAATGCGTTCCCAAATGGTCTGATTTTTCCACGCAAATCTTGCAATGATCGAACAAGAACTTTGACCGATTTTTTGTGGGCCATTGTACATTCATCCCAAACAATAAGTTTGCATTTCTGCAATACTATTTCCATGCCAGATCCTTTGGAAATGTTGCACGCGGCAGTTTCAATGAATTGCATTTTCACTGGCAATTTCAAAAATGAAGTACCAGTTCTTCTATCTGGTAGCAATGTCGTAGCTATTCCGGATATGCAAGGGGTATGATTATGCCATTTTGTGATCGAAATGCTGCCAGAATCCATTTAATTAGGAAGGTTTTACCAGTTCCTCCTGGCGCATCTAAGAAGATTTCTCCAAGCCCGTTATTGACAGTTTGAATTATTTGATTGTAAATGCCTTTTCGCTCAAGCGTTAGCTTAGGAATATTTCACTGCACATACCACAACAGATCACCCGTGTTGTAATTTTGTTCACGACGCAATTCTACATCGAATGAAGCAGCAGCAAATCGATTCGGCGATGGCATTTCCAATTGATATATCTTGAGATGATTTCGGGGCTTTAGTGTCCCCGCGGCCCGGTCCTCGACCGGGCCTCCACCCCCAGGAAGACGCCCGTGACAGCTAACACCCATGTACCTATTTTACTGCTAGGTAACAGAGGGATCGGGTGAAAGAAACTCTGCCTATTGTTTCTCGCCGGCGCCCGGGATCGAACCCGGGACCACAGGATCACAGGTCCAGCGTGCTGTCCGCTTGGCCGACCGGCTCCCCTCCTTGATTGAGAACTTTGTTCGCGATTTCTAAGCACAAATCTTTAATCATTATCAACGCTTCGTTGTAGATTTTGCTGTGAAATCCATGTTCATATTTGAATTTTCCTTGCATATTCGATGGATAATATCTACAGCCATGTGCGATTTATATTTCTCCCATAACTCTGTTGGAGATGAAGGAGAACAGGCGGTCAATATGATTGCAAACAATGCACAAATTTGATTTGGATGTGACGTGATGGAAGCATATTAATAAACTTTCTTAATGCATACATCCCAGTGTCGGTCGTTCTCCAAGAAATTCAGAGCTTGACATGCACTACAGAACGTGGCGTCTGTAACGCCGTTGACAAATCTCAGTTGCTGGAAAGACGTTGGACCAGGCACCTTTACCAGCGCATGCGAAGAAAAAAGCATTCATCTTGATTCGAATGCACTGTGTACAGTCTTCCTATCATAGTTTATTTGAATATGCCAGGTTGTCCATCGACTAGCTCTCCTCGTTTGCGTCGTTCAAATAATTTTCGACTGGCATTCCACGTGTAATACGTTGGAACTTCCGAATTCAGCAGTGTTTTCTCAAACACGGCATTTTGACATAACGTGAAAAAAGCAGTTAACGTTGTAGCTGGTGGATTCATAGCTGTTTGTTGCACATTTACAGCTGTGAAATAAACGTGTTGTCCAAAATTCTAACGAAATATTTATATTCAAACGCAGATCAATCAACACAGCTCAATTTCACCACCAATTGCACTGAAAAAAAAGCAGAACAGTTAAAAAACGAAATGAAAAAATGAAAAAAGAAACAAATAAACTATACCCATGAAATAAAAGGTATGGTAAAAGACTTAGCTCAATTCCAACGCAATGTCACACGAAATAATTAAATTAAAATTAAAATAAATAAAGATCTATGAAAATTCAATTTATCAATGCAATCGGAAACATTGAAATGGAATCGTAACATATTTTATATAGTGTGTGTTATTCGTACGTGCAACAGATGGCGCTGTTTTTTTTAAATATAATATTATCGATCACAGGTGTTATCTAAAAAGTGGGTATATAAAATCACACATGTATATGATTGGAACGCTATTTCAAAATTTTAAAGGAATCGGTGAAAAACTTTCGGAGATTACAGCGTGAATTGCTCTTACGTCCTACAGATGGCGCCGTTTTTTTTTTAAACATCTTTTTTCCCTTTCACAGGTGAGGCATGTATATAGTAGGTATATAAAAACCATCGCTTATTCGAATGCAACGTTGTGTGGAAATTTTAAAGCAACTGGTAAAGAGGTTTCGAAGATTTCCCTCACATGAAAAACACAGTTTTTCAAAAAACGCATATTTTTTCCCGTCACAGACGGGACATCTATATAGTATTTATATAAAAACCTGCTTGGATGCAAATAGAACGTTGTGAAAATTTCATGGCAATAGGTGAAGAACTTTCGGAGATTAGCGATTTCGAACAAACGAACATTTCCATTTTTATTTATATAGATATATAGTACCTAGTAGCCAGAATGCAGTACTCGGCCTACTAAGCAAGGCCCGATTTGCCTAATAAGCCAAGTTTTCCTGAGTTTTTTCTAATTTCTTTCTTATGAAATGATAAAGCTATCGGTTTCAAAATATATATGAGTGAAAAAAAAATTATTATGAGTTAAAACTAACTATATGACAAAGCCTAACCTACCCTACCTAACCTAACCTATCTTAACCTAAACTAACATAACTAAGCCAATAATATATGTTACTAACTTAATATAATAATAATTCAAATGAACCAATTGAAAGCAATTTGTTGAAAATAAAGAAAATCACTCAGCCAATTACGCAAATCAGGCCTTGCATAGTAGGCCAAGAAGTGCATTCTGTTAAATGCATTGTTAAATGCCGTAGAGATGTTGTTGTCTTGCCTATATACTGAGTTCGTTGGGGCTGACAATCCCCAAGTGTGCACGTGAAGGCATAAACAACGTTGGTCACTTTCAAGGCTTTTTTTTTTTTTGGTATTGGGAGAATTCTTCATTAGCAGGCTGGCGATTGGTAAACCGCCGACCTGCTAATGAAGAATTCTTTATAGGGCTTGCACCGGTTATGATGCAAGCCCTATAATACCAATGAAGGGCACATTTAATATTATATTTCATTCTAGTGTCATTCAAACTTCATTCACATATAATTTAACATTATCTTGGTAGTTGTTACTGTGTAATTCGTTCGCAGGTGAATAAGATGAGTGGAGGTCCCCATGAGGAGCTTCACAGAGACTAGCAACATGTACTATTTCCGTCCGTTACTGTAGACCAACAATGCCATGACCACGTAACTGAAACAAGTCCGATTTGGCCACTAACCAGGATGTCTACTACAAATACAGCCCAGCTGAACTTTTTGAATGTTGATTTGAATTTATTAGTAGTTCGAATAATCTAAATTTAAATTATAAACAGAATCATTCATATACTCACAGATTAATTCTCGTGTAGCAAATATAACCCCCCCCCCCAGTTTTGTGATTTGGAAAATTTATCAATGTTAAAGATATAATCCATACAGCCTACTCACTTTCGAATAAACTATACAGTCCTCTAAAACTAATGAAACAAAATAATTTAAAATAATAAATCGCCAGGAGAGTTCCCCACATAAATTGGGCTTTTCGAACTGTGATTCTCATGATCTAATTAAGAAATAGTGAAATCAAACAATAGTTAATAATTAACAAAATAAATAGCAAGTTGAAATAGGCTGCTAAAATAAACAGATAGTAGCCTATCCTCTTTAATCTCAGTGTATCAGTGCACAAAGCAGTGATATTGAAAATAAATATCTAGCACTAATATGTTTCCAAACACAGTACAGTAAAATAAGGAACTAAAATATTTGTTAAACAAAAAATTCAGTAAGTAGAATATATCAGAAAAATTATTGCTTCTCTTTCGCAGAGTTTATCTACCAAATTCGTGAAGTGTTATATCCGCTGAGTGTTAAAGCATAAATTAAATCCCACCATAATTGTGCCTGCATTACCAAGGAGTTTATCTACTAAGTTTAAGGTTTTTATCCACTAAATTTGAGGTCGACCGTTTCGTGAACGGTCACTAATAAATCACTAACATCCTATTGGTACTACTGCTGCTAAATAAACACCAATAGACCTGATGTTGAAAGTAGCCATTGTAAGACATAGTCAAGTACATAGATAACTTGATACTACACCTGAAGTTTAGTACACATAGACTAATGTGTACACCTGATAGAATACACATTTCACGAGAATCTCAAGCACATGTGGCTAATAAAATAGTTTACACTATTTAATATCACAAGATGTTGATGAGAGGCAACTAAACATAAATATATCTATATTTCTCTTAAGAAAAACATTTAACATAAAATAAAAAACTAAATATAATATTGCACTTCTGTCTCTATTATACAATCTTATTTTAAATTGTAATATTATTATTATAACATTATATTATTATTAAATTGAATCTTCCCAAAATGCTATGCGTGTTATTGGTTTTACATGAATGTAAAATACCAAGCTTGTGTAATCACATCAACTCATTGTGCTTTCTTGCAAATAATTTTTTATTATTAATCATTAGTTGTCAATCTGCATTAGGGTAGAATATTATTAGGCTAGTGTTGAATTAAAAAATTATCAATCTATTCTCATTCAAATAATTGTGCCAACCCGCATTAGGTTAGGATAATAAACTTGTCTAGTGGTGGATTCAAAAGTGAACAATCTAGCATCATTAAAACATTTTTGCAGACCATTATAGAGAGTGGGACCAATAACAACATAAATTGTGTTGTATATATATATGATCAATCTACCTGTATTATATTACCATATACCCATATTATTTTATATTTACCTATAATCATATCATGTTTGAGTGTTAATGAGTGTCGCTATTCCAGCCAACGGTGATAAAGGTGGGCTAGCCTGAGGAATTCCCACAGTGACACTGATTACCTCAAAGTATTGTGTGTGATTATATAAAATTTAACATTTAAATTGCCAACCTCAATGGAGGTAGGGTTATAGCCTAGTGATTGAAAATTACCCCGAGGCTAATATTACTAATTACAGTGCTACTCCCTCCTATGAGCAACACCCCAGTTATTTCCATTACGAAATTATGGGGTACACAAAACCAAATCCAGGAGCCAGTATAACATACGAAATGTCTAATATCAGTATGTTGCACCACAGATCATATGTGAGTCACAAAGAACACGTGACTAGACAACTGAACGAATGTGATCAGATAATGCAGTCATCAATTGTGTCTTCCAAATTACTAGAAAGCCACATAGAGGTTAATGTGCTCAGAAAGTTAAGGCGGTACCTAAACGAATTTTGCTTGTAGGAGATTCCCTGGTGAGATATTTAGACAGGACGTTTTGTGCCAGAGATAGGGGGAACAGGTTAAGGGTCTGCTATCCGGGAACTGGAATTGGAGATATTGTTGACAACATGAAAGATATTATGACGGGAAATGGGAACAAACCCATTATTTGTATTAGTGCAGGGGGTAATGATGTTGGACGAGTTAGGAGTGAGGAACTGATAAAGAAATTTAACAAAGCCATAGAATTAGAAGCAAGGGAGGAATCCCGATCATATGTGGCATTCTTCCAAGAAAGAGCGTTGGGAATGAATGGTTGTCGAAGGCACTTGGTGTCAATTGCCAGCTGGAAAGTTATTGCAAATCAAATGCAATATCTTTCATAGACAACTGGGAACACTTCTATGGAAGAAATGAAATGTATGCTCGTCATGGGGTGCATCTATTGAGGGCTGGGGTTGTTGCTGTTGCGAACTCATTGGAACCAGTGGTTAGAGGCATTTGTTTGGGTTTAAACTGTTAGTAGATAGTGGAATGGGAATTGATAAGGAGGAAGGAGGTAATAAAAGTATGTGTTTGTTGGAGAAACAAATTGGCAAAATGATCAGGGAAAGAGAAGGGCCTCAAAATAACAATTCACTTAGGGTATATTACACTAACAGAAGAAGTCTAGAAACAAAAAAACGAGTTAAATGCTCTTGTCTGCACAGAAAAAAATAGATATTATTGCACTTACCGAAACGTGGATGAATGTAGAATATAGAGAACTATTAGCTGAATATCAAATAAATGGATTTAAACTATTTCACACAGATAGATATATTAAACGAGGAGGGGGAGTAGCTATATATGTTAGGGACAAATTGAAATGTAGTCTTAAAGAGGGAATCAAAACTTAGTCACACACAAAAACTATTTGGATAGAATTAAACGAAAAAGCAAATATTATTATAATAGGAGCTATATATAAGCCGCCAAATTTAGACAGAATGGAAGCAAAGCATCTATGGGATGACATATCAAGGGCATCTAGATCTAACAGTATTTATGTCATGGGTGACTTTAATTTTAGTGGAATAAACTGGTTGAAAAAAACAGGGAATAATGAAGCAGAAGATTTTCTAGAATTAATTGACGATTGCTTTTTTATGCAACATATTAAGGAACCAACGCGAGGAAACAATATTTTAGATTTAGTGTTAACTAACAGGGAAACACAAATTAAGGACATGGAAATAGGGAGTGAGCTAGGGAACAGTGATCATAAAGAAATCAGATTTAGCATAGAATGGAATAGATCTGTAGGAGAAAATTCTGTTAAAGTGCCTGATTTTCGAAAAGCTGATTTCAATAGCCTAAGAAATTTTTGGGGTCAAATAGATTGGAATGTCTTGGGGATGGGGTGTGGGCTAGACGTGAACCCAGCGACAGGTGACGGAAAAGGGGATTTCGATGTGGATTCAAAACTATAACCTATTTAAAAATATTGTAAGCAAAGCCCAGGAACGTAGTATACCATATATATTGAAAAGATCGAATACTCATGATCCAAAGTGGATAACAAAGGATCTGAGGAACCTTATAGGTAAAAAGAGAGCGTGGTACAAAAGGATTAAGAATTGGAAAGTTAGTTTAGAACAGGAATTCGTACAACTGGTTAGAAATGTTAAAAAGGAGATATGGAAAGCAAAAAGAAACTACGAAGTTCGCATAGCAGGGCAAGCGAAGAGAAAGGAGGTAGAAATAGCCTAAGCTACTCTATTACTCTGAGATGAATTTCTTTCTTATCTCAATAAACATACTTGAACTTGAACGAAGACAAATCCTAAAGGTTTTTTTTCAGTTATATCGCATTAAGACTAGGGAAAGGATAGGTCCATTAAAAACTGAGTCAGGTCAAATAACGGATACTGACGAGGAGATGAGTAGTATTTTTAATAAATATTTTATATCTGTATTTACTAAAGAAGAACTTAGCAATATGCCTTCAGCCGAAGGGGTTTTCGATGTGGATTCAAATATAACCTATTTAAAAATATTCAAACCAAAGCTCAGGAATGTAGTGTACCATATAAATTGAATAGATCGAATACTAATGATCCAAAGTGGATACCAAAGGATCTGAAGAACCTTATTGGTAAAAAGAGAGCGTGGTACATAAGGGAAGTCTGTTTAGAACAGGAATTCGTACAACTGGTTAGAAATACTAAAAAAGAGATAAGGAAAGCAAAAAGAAACTATGAAGTTCGCATAGCAGAGCAAGCAAAAACAAATCCTAAAGGGTTTTTCCAGTTATACCGGACAAAGATTAGGGAAAGGATAGGTCCATTAAAAACTGAGACAGGTCAAATAACAGATAGTAATGAAGAGATAAATAGTATTTATAATAAATATTTTATATCTGTATTTACTAAAGAGGAACTTAACGACAGGTTGACGAGTTTAGCAATTACCAGGGAGGATAACAAATAGTAAAAATCAAACCAAACCCCAGGGCCGGATAAAGTGTTTGCCAGGGCGCTTAAAGAATGCAAAGAGGAGCTTTGCGACCCACTGTCTACCATATTTAATAAATCAATAGAGTCGGGCAGAGTGCCAGAGTTATGGAAATTTGCTAATGTGATACCAGTTTTTAAGAAAGGAGATAGATCACTTGCGTCTAACTATCGACCATTTAGCCTAACGTCTATTGTGAGAAAGTTACTCGAATCTATTATTGCAAATAAAATTCGTCTTCATCTTGAAAAACATAAATTAATAATCGAGTCGCAACATGGTTTTATAAATGGCCATTCATATTTATCAAATTTGTGATCTTTTTATTCTAGCATAGTTGAGGCAGTTGATTGTGGTAAGGATTGTGATGTTGTGTACCTTGACTTTAGCAAAGCTTTTGATACAGTGCCACATGAAAGAATGATTAAAAAGTTAGAGGCTCATGGTATTGGGGGTGCTAAATTAAGCTGGATTAGGGCATGGCTATACCAAAGGAAACAGAGAGTTAGTATAAATGGAGTCAAGTCAGAGTGGAAAAATGTTGTAAGAGGAGTGCCTCAAGGCTCTGTCCTGGGACCTCTGTTGTTTATAATATATATAAATGATTTAGATTCAGGTTTGAGTAGCAACATTTGCAAATTTGCCGATGATACGAAAATCAGTAGGTAAATTAATTCGAAGGAGGACTCACTATCACTTCAAGTTGATCTTCATAGGGTTTTGAAATGGTCAAAGGATTGGCAGATGCAGTTTAATGCTGATAAATGTAAAGTTCTGAGGCTAGGTAATGATGATAGAGTTACAAGATACGAGCTAGATGGTGTTGAGATTGCGAAGTCGGATTGCGAAAGGAATCTGGGAGTTATGATTAGTAAGAATTTAAAACAAAAGGATCAATGCATGAATGTTCGTAATAAGGCAAATCGGACACTCGGATTTATTAATCGCAGCGTTAGTAACAAGACACCTGGTGTGGTTCTCAAGCTATATCTTGCTCTGGTTTGGCCCCATTTAGATTATGCAGTTCAGTTTTGGTCGCCGTATTATAGAATGGATATAAATTCACTTGAACGTGTCCAGCGTAGGATGACTAAGTTAATTCCCCAAATTAGAAATCTTTCATATAAAGAAAGATTAACAAAGCTTAAGTTGCATTCACTGGAAAGGCGAAGAGTTAGGGGTGACATGATAGAGGTTTACAAGTGGATGAATGGACATAACAAAGGGGATATTAATAGGGTATTAAGAACATAAGAACAAAGGCAACTGCAGAAGGCCTGTTGGCCCATACGAGGCAGCTCCTATTTATAACCACCCAATCCCACTCATATACATGTCCAACCCATGCTTGAAACAATCGAGGGACCCCACCTCCACAATGTTACGCAACAATTGGTTCCACAAATCCACAACCCTGTTACTGAACCAGTATTTACCCAAGTCTTTTCTAAATCTAAACTTATCCAATTTATACCCATTGTTTCGTGTTCTGTCTTGTGTTCATACTTTTAATACCCTATTAATATCCCCTTTGTTATGTCCATACACCCACTTGTAAACCTCTATCATGTCACCCCTAACTCTTTGCCTTTCCAGTGAATGCAACTTAAGCTTTGTTAATCTTTCTTCATATGAAAGATTTCTAATTTGGGGAATTAACTTAGTCATCCTACGCTGGACACGTTCAAGTGAATTTATATCCATTCTATAATATGGCGACCAAAACTGAACTGCATAATCTAAATAGGGCCTAACTAGAGCAAGATATAGCTTGAGAACTACACCAGGTGTCTTGTTACTAACGCTGCGAGTTAGTAACAAGTTAGAAATAAATCCGAGTGTCCGATTTGCCTTATTACGAACATTTATGCATTGATCCTTTTGTTTTAAATTCTTACTAATCATAACTCCCAGATCCCTCTTACAATCCGACTTCACAATCTCAACACCATCTAGCTCGTATGTTGTAACTCTATCATCATTACCTAACCTCAGAACATTGACCACAACAGAACCACACTAGGTGTCTTGTTACTAACGCTGTGATTAATAAATCCAAGTGTCCGATTTGCCTTATTACGAACATTTATGCATTGATCCTTTTGTTATAAATTCTTGCTAATCATAACTCCCAGATCCCTTTCGCAATTCGACTTCGCAATCTCAACACCATCTAGCTCGTATCTTGTAACCCTATCATCATTACCTAACCTCAGAACTTTACATTTATCAGCATCTGCCAATCCTTTGACCATTTCAAAACCTTATGAAGATCAACTTGAAGTGATAGTGAGTCCTCCTTCGAATTAATTTACCTACTGATTTTCGTATCATCGGCAAATTTGCAAATGTTGCTACTCAAACCTGAATCTAAATCATTTATATATATTATAAACAACAGAGGTCCCAGGACAGAGCCTTGAGGCACTCCTCTTACAACATTTTCCCACTCTGACTTGACTCCATTTATACTAACTCTCTGTTTCCTTTGGTATAGCCATGCCCTAATCCAGCTTAATTTAGCACCCCCAATACCATGAGCCTCTAACTTTTTAATCATTCTTTCATGTGGCACTGTATCAAAAGCTTTGCTAAAGTCAAGGTACACAACATCACAATCCTTACCACAATCAACTGCCTCAACTATGCTAGAATAAAAAGATCACAAATTTGATAAATATGAATGGCCATTTATAAAACCATGTTGCGACTCGATTATTAATTTATGTTTTTCAAGATGAAGACGAATTTTATTTGCAATAATAGATTCGAGTAACTTTCTCACAATAGACGTTAGGCTAAATGGTCGATAGTTAGACGCAAGTGATCTATCTCCTTTCTTAAAAACTGGTATCACATTAGCAAATTTCCATAACTCTGGCACTCTGCCCGACTCTATTGATTTATTAAATATGGTAGACAGTGGGTCGCAAAGCTCCTCTTTGCATTCTTTAAGCGCCCTGGCAAACACTTTATCCGGCCCTGGGGTTTGGTTTGATTTTTACTATTTGTTATCCTCCCTGGTAATTGCTAAACTCGTCAACCTGTCGTTAAGTTCCTCTTTAGTAAATACAGATACAAAATATTTATTATAAATACTATTTATCTCTTCATTACTATCTGTTATTTGACCTGTCTCAGTTTTTAATGGACCTATCCTTTCCCTAATCTTTGTCCGGTATAACTGGAAAAACCCTTTAGGATTTGTTTTTGCTTGCTCTGCTATGCGAACTTCATAGTTTCTTTTTGCTTTCCTTATCTCTTTTTTAGTATTTCTAACCAGTTGTACGAATTCCTGTTCTAAACAGACTTCCCTTATGTACCACGCTCTCTTTTTACCAATAAGGTTCTTCAGATCCTTTGGTATCCACTTTGGATCATTAGTATTCGATCTATTCAATTTATATGGTACACTACATTCCTGAGCTTTGGTTTGAATATTTTTAAATAGGTTATATTTGAATCCACATCGAAAACCCCTTCGGCTGAAGGCATATTGCTAAGTTCTTCTTTAGTAAATACAGATATAAAATATTTATTAAAAATACTACTCATCTCCTCGTCAGTATCCGTTATTTGACCTGACTCAGTTTTTAATGGACCTATCCTTTCCCTAGTCTTAATGCGATATAACTGAAAAAAAACCTTTAGGATTTGTCTTCGTTCAAGTTCAAGTATGTTTATTGAGATAAGAAAGAAATTCATCTCAGAGTAATAGAGTAGCTTAGGCTATTTCTACCTCCTTTCTCTTCGCTTGCCCTGCTATGCGAACTTCGTAGTTTCTTTTTGCTTTCCATATCTCCTTTTTAACATTTCTAACCAGTTGTACGAATTCCTGTTCTAAACTAACTTTCCAATTCTTAATCCTTTTGTACCACGCTCTCTTTTTACCTATAAGGTTCCTCAGATCCTTTGTTATCCACTTTGGATCATGAGTATTCGATCTTTTCAATATATATGGTATACTACGTTCCTGGGCTTTGCTTACAATATTTTTAAATAGGTTATAGTTTTGAATCCACATCGAAATCCCCTTTTCCGTCACCTGTCGCTGGGTTCACGTCTAGCCCACACCCCATCCCCAAGACATTCCAATCTATTTGACCCCAAAAATTTCTTAGGCTATTGAAATCAGCTTTTCGAAAATCAGGCACTTTAACAGAATTTTCTCCTACAGATCTATTCCATTCTATGCTAAATCTGATTTCTTTATGATCACTGTTCCCTAGCTCACTCCCTATTTCCATGTCCTTAATTTGTGTTTCCCTGTTAGTTAACACTAAATCTAAAATATTGTTTCCTCGCGTTGGTTCCTTAATATGTTGCATAAAAAAGCAATCGTCAATTAATTCTAGAAAATCTTCTGCTTCATTATTCCCTGTTTTTTTCAACCAGTTTATTCCACTAAAATTAAAGTCACCCATGACATAAATACTGTTAGATCTAGATGCCCTTGATATGTCATCCCATAGATGCTTTGCTTCCATTCTGTCTAAATTTGGCGGCCTATATATAGCTCCTATTATAATAATATTTGCTTTTTCGTTTAATTCTATCCAAATAGTTTTTGTGTGTGACTAAGTTTTGATTCCCTCTTTAAGACTACATTTCAATTTGTCCCTAACATATATAGCTACTCCCCCTCCTCGTTTAATATATCTATCTGTGTGAAATAGTTTAAATCCATTTATTTGATATTCAGCTAATAGTTCTCTATATTCTACATTCATCCACGTTTCGGTAAGTGCAATAATATCTATTTTTTTCTGTGCAGACAAGAGCATTTAACTCGTTTTTTTGTTTCTAGACTTCTTCTGTTAGTGTAATATACCCTAAGTGAATTGTTATTTTGAGGCCCTTCTCTTTCCCTGATCATTTTGCCAATTTGTTTCTCCAACAAACACATACTTTTATTACCTCCTTCCTCCTTATCAATTCCCATTCCACTATCTACTAACAGTTTAAACCCAAACAAATGCCTCTAACCACTGGTTCCAATGAGTTCGCAACA
Source organism: Procambarus clarkii (assembly GCF_040958095.1). NCBI lineage: Eukaryota > Metazoa > Arthropoda > Malacostraca > Decapoda > Cambaridae > Procambarus > Procambarus clarkii. The sequence goes on along the minus strand of NC_091190.1, from coordinate 6,780,853 downwards.
GCAACAACCCCAGCCCTCAATAGATGCACCCCATGACGAGCATACATTTCATTTCTTCCATAGAAGTGTTCCCAGTTGTCTATGAAAGATATTGCATTTGATTTGCAATAACTTTCCAGCTGGCAATTGACACCAAGTGCCTTCGACAACCATTCATTCCCAACGCTCTTTCTTGGAAGAATGCCACATATGATCGGGATTCCTCCCTTGCTTCTAATTCTATGGCTTTGTTAAATTTCTTTATCAGTTCCTCACTCCTAACTCGTCCAACATCATTACCCCCTGCACTAATACAAATAATGGGTTTGTTCCCATTTCCCGTCATAATATCTTTCATGTTGTCAACAATATCTCCAATTCCAGTTCCCGGATAGCAGACCCTTAACCTGTTCCCCCTATCTCTGGCACAAAACGTCCTGTCTAAATATCTCACCTGGGAATCTCCTACAAGCAAAATTCGTTTAGGTACCGCCTTAACTTTCTGAGCACATTAACCTCTATGTGGCTTTCTAGTAATTTGGAAGACACAATTGATGACTGCATTATCTGATCACATTCGTTCAGTTGTCTAGTCACGTGTTCTTTGTGACTCACATATGATCTGTGGTGCAACATACTGATATTAGACATTTCGTATGTTATACTGGCTCCTGGATTTGGTTTTGTGTACCCCATAATTTCGTAATGGAAATAACTGGGGTGTTGCTCATAGGAGGGAGTAGCACTGTAATTAGTAATATTAGCCTCGGGGTAATTTTCAATCACTAGGCTATAACCCTACCTCCATTGAGGTTGGCAATTTAAATGTTAAATTTTATATAATCACACACAATACTTTGAGGTAATCAGTGTCACTGTGGGAATTCCTCAGGCTAGCCCACCTTTATCACCGTTGGCTGGAATAGCGACACTCATTAACACTCAAACATGATATGATTATAGGTAAATATAAAATAATATGGGTATATGGTAATATAATACAGGTAGATTGATCATATATATATACAACACAATTTATGTTGTTATTGGTCCCACTCTCTATAATGGTCTGCAAAAATGTTTTAATGATGCTAGATTGTTCACTTTTGAATCCACCACTAGACAAGTTTATTATCCTAACCTAATGCGGGTTGGCACAATTATTTGAATGAGAATAGATTGATAATTTTTTAATTCAACACTAGCCTAATAATATTCTACCCTAATGCAGATTGACAACTAATGATTAATAATAAAAAATTATTTGCAAGAAAGCACAATGAGTTGATGTGATTACACAAGCTTGGTATTTTACATTCATGTAAAACCAATAACACGCATAGCATTTTGGGAAGATTCAATTTAATAATAATATAATGTTATAATAATAATATTACAATTTAAAATAAGATTGTATAATAGAGACAGAAGTGCAATATTATATTTAGTTTTTTATTTTATGTTAAATGTTTTTCTTAAGAGAAATATAGATATATTTATGTTTAGTTGCCTCTCATCAACATCTTGTGATATTAAATAGTGTAAACTATTTTATTAGCCACATGTGCTTGAGATTCTCGTGAAATGTGTATTCTATCAGGTGTACACATTAGTCTATGTGTACTAAACTTCAGGTGTAGTATCAAGTTATCTATGTACTTGACTATGTCTTACAATGGCTACTTTCAACATCAGGTCTATTGGTGTTTATTTAGCAGCAGTAGTACCAATAGGATGTTAGTGATTTATTAGTGACCGTTCACGAAACGGTCGACCTCAAATTTAGTGGATAAAAACCTTAAACTTAGTAGATAAACTCCTTGGTAATGCAGGCACAATTATGGTGGGATTTAATTTATGCTTTAACACTCAGCGGATATAACACTTCACGAATTTGGTAGATAAACTCTGCGAAAGAGAAGCAATAATTTTTCTGATATATTCTACTTACTGAATTTTTTGTTTAACAAATATTTTAGTTCCTTATTTTACTGTACTGTGTTTGGAAACATATTAGTGCTAGATATTTATTTTCAATATCACTGCTTTGTGCACTGATGCACTGAGATTAAAGAGGATAGGCTACTATCTGTTTATTTTAGCAGCCTATTTCAACTTGCTATTTATTTTGTTAATTATTAACTATTGTTTGATTTCACTATTTCTTAATTAGATCATGAGAATCACAGTTCGAAAAGCCCAATTTATGTGGGGAACTCTCCTGGCGATTTATTATTTTAAATTATTTTGTTTCATTAGTTTTAGAGGACTGTATAGTTTATTCGAAAGTGAGTAGGCTGTATGGATTATATCTTTAACATTGATAAATTTTCCAAATCACAAAACTGGGGGGGGGGGGTTATATTTGCTACACGAGAATTAATCTGTGAGTATATGAATGATTCTGTTTATAATTTAAATTTAGATTATTCGAACTACTAATAAATTCAAATCAACATTCAAAAAGTTCAGCTGGGCTGTATTTGTAGTAGACATCCTGGTTAGTGGCCAAATCGGACTTGTTTCAGTTACGTGGTCATGGCATTGTTGGTCTACAGTAACGGACGGAAATAGTACATGTTGCTAGTCTCTGTGAAGCTCCTCATGGGGACCTCCACTCATCTTATTCACCTGCGAACGAATTACACAGTAACAACTACCAAGATAATGTTAAATTATATGTGAATGAAGTTTGAATGACACTAGAATGAAATATAATATTAAATGTGCCCTTCATTGGTATTATAGGGCTTGCATCATAACCGGTGCAAGCCCTATAAAGAATTCTTCATTAGCAGGTCGGCGGTTTACCAATCGCCAGCCTGCTAATGAAGAATTCTCCCAATACCAAAAAAAAAAAAAGCCTTGAAAGTGACCAACGTTGTTTATGCCTTCACGTGCACACTTGGGGATTGTCAGCCCCAACGAACTCAGTATATAGGCAAGACAACAACATCTCTACGGCATTTAACAATGCATTTAACAGAATGCACTTCTTGGCCTACTATGCAAGGCCTGATTTGCGTAATTGGCTGAGTGATTTTCTTTATTTTCAACAAATTGCTTTCAATTGGTTCATTTGAATTATTATTATATTAAGTTAGTAACATATATTATTGGCTTAGTTATGTTAGTTTAGGTTAAGATAGGTTAGGTTAGGTAGGGTAGGTTAGGCTTTGTCATATAGTTAGTTTTAACTCATAATAATTTTTTTTTCACTCATATATTTTGAAACCGATAGCTTTATCATTTCATAAGAAAGAAATTAGAAAAAACTCAGGAAAACTTGGCTTATTAGGCAAATCGGGCCTTGCTTAGTAGGCTGAGTACTGCATTCTGGCTACTAGGTACTATATATCTATATAAATAAAAATGGAAATGTTCGTTTGTTCGAAATCGCTAATCTCCGAAAGTTCTTCACCTATTGCCATGAAATTTTCACAACGTTCTATTTGCATCCAAGCAGGTTTTTATATAAATACTATATAGATGTCCCGTCTGTGACGGGAAAAAATATGCGTTTTTTGAAAAACTGTGTTTTTCATGTGAGGGAAATCTTCGAAACCTCTTTACCAGTTGCTTTAAAATTTCCACACAACGTTGCATTCGAATAAGCGATGGTTTTTATATACCTACTATATACATGCCTCACCTGTGAAAGGGAAAAAAGATGTTTAAAAAAAAAACGGCGCCATCTGTAGGACGTAAGAGCAATTCACGCTGTAATCTCCGAAAGTTTTTCACCGATTCCTTTAAAATTTTGAAATAGCGTTCCAATCATATACATGTGTGATTTTATATACCCACTTTTTAGATAACACCTGTGATCGATAATATTATATTTAAAAAAAACAGCGCCATCTGTTGCACGTACGAATAACACACACTATATAAAATATGTTACGATTCCATTTCAATGTTTCCGATTGCATTGATAAATTGAATTTTCATAGATCTTTATTTATTTTAATTTTAATTTAATTATTTCGTGTGACATTGCGTTGGAATTGAGCTAAGTCTTTTACCATACCTTTTATTTCATGGGTATAGTTTATTTGTTTCTTTTTTCATTTTTTCATTTCGTTTTTTAACTGTTCTGCTTTTTTTTCAGTGCAATTGGTGGTGAAATTGAGCTGTGTTGATTGATCTGCGTTTGAATATAAATATTTCGTTAGAATTTTGGACAACACGTTTATTTCACAGCTGTAAATGTGCAACAAACAGCTATGAATCCACCAGCTACAACGTTAACTGCTTTTTTCACGTTATGTCAAAATGCCGTGTTTGAGAAAACACTGCTGAATTCGGAAGTTCCAACGTATTACACGTGGAATGCCAGTCGAAAATTATTTGAACGACGCAAACGAGGAGAGCTAGTCGATGGACAACCTGGCATATTCAAATAAACTATGATAGGAAGACTGTACACAGTGCATTCGAATCAAGATGAATGCTTTTTTCTTCGCATGCGCTGGTAAAGGTGCCTGGTCCAACGTCTTTCCAGCAACTGAGATTTGTCAACGGCGTTACAGACGCCACGTTCTGTAGTGCATGTCAAGCTCTGAATTTCTTGGAGAACGACCGACACTGGGATGTATGCATTAAGAAAGTTTATTAATATGCTTCCATCACGTCACATCCAAATCAAATTTGTGCATTGTTTGCAATCATATTGACCGCCTGTTCTCCTTCATCTCCAACAGAGTTATGGGAGAAATATAAATCGCACATGGCTGTAGATATTATCCATCGAATATGCAAGGAAAATTCAAATATGAACATGGATTTCACAGCAAAATCTACAACGAAGCGTTGATAATGATTAAAGATTTGTGCTTAGAAATCGCGAACAAAGTTCTCAATCAAGGAGGGGAGCCGGTCGGCCAAGCGGACAGCACGCTGGACCTGTGATCCTGTGGTCCCGGGTTCGATCCCGGGCGCCGGCGAGAAACAATAGGCAGAGTTTCTTTCACCCGATCCCTCTGTTACCTAGCAGTAAAATAGGTACATGGGTGTTAGCTGTCACGGGCGTCTTCCTGGGGGTGGAGGCCCGGTCGAGGACCGGGCCGCGGGGACACTAAAGCCCCGAAATCATCTCAAGATATATCAATTGGAAATGCCATCGCCGAATCGATTTGCTGCTGCTTCATTCGATGTAGAATTGCGTCGTGAACAAAATTACAACACGGGTGATCTGTTGTGGTATGTGCAGTGAAATATTCCTAAGCTAACGCTTGAGCGAAAAGGCATTTACAATCAAATAATTCAAACTGTCAATAACGGGCTTGGAGAAATCTTCTTAGATGCGCCAGGAGGAACTGGTAAAACCTTCCTAATTAAATGGATTCTGGCAGCATTTCGATCACAAAATGGCATAATCATACCCCTTGCATATCCGGAATAGCTACGACATTGCTACCAGATAGAAGAACTGGTACTTCATTTTTGAAATTGCCAGTGAAAATGCAATTCATTGAAACTGCCGCGTGCAACATTTCCAAAGGATCTGGCATGGAAATAGTATTGCAGAAATGCAAACTTATTGTTTGGGATGAATGTACAATGGCCCACAAAAAATCGGTCAAAGTTCTTGTTCGATCATTGCAAGATTTGCGTGGAAAAATCAGACCATTTGGGAACGCATTAATATTGCTTGCAGGAGATTTCAAGCAAACATTACCTGTAATTCCTCGATTGACACCAGCGGACGAAATAAATGCTACACTGAAATGCTCTACTTTGTGGTTCCACGTAAAGACGTTAAAATTAACTACAAATATGCGAGTCCAGCTGCAAAACGATCCATTAGCGGAGATATTCTCACATCAATTTCTGGAAATTGGGAATGGAAACGTGTGGTTGATCTGAACTTAGGACGAATTTTATTGCCTCATAACTTCTAGAATTTAGTGACGTCAAAAGAAGAATTGGTTGAAAAAGTATTTCCCAATATTCAAACCAATTTTAAGAATCACGATTGACTGAGTGAACAAGCTATTCTTGCGGCCAAGAACAAAGACGTCTACGAACTTACCAATATTATTCAATCTAACATCCAAAGCGAGGCAGACACATACAAGTCCGTCGACACTGTTGAGGAAGCAGATGAAGCGGTTAATTATCCAACAGAATTGTTGAATTCACTCGATCTACCATGGATACGAACACACGTACGTAAATTGAAATTAGGCGTGCCAATTATTATGTTGCGAAATATGAACCAGTCAAAACTTTGCAAGGCCACGCTCTTTGCAGTAAAAAAAAATAATAAACAACGTCGAAGAAGCAACAATCATGACAGAAACTTTCAAAGGTGAAGATGTCCTCAGTCCTCGCATTCCTATTAGTCCAACAGATATGCCATTTCAACTTAAGAGATTGTAATTTCCAATTCGATTGGCGTTTGTAATCATTATCAACAAAGCTGAGGGCCAATCTTTAGAATTGTGCAGTTCATATCTAGACACGGATTGCTTCTCTCATGGACAATTATATGTTGCGTGTTCTAGAGTCGGCAAACCTTGCAATCTCTATATCTCCACAGACAATGGAACAACATAAAATATTGTATATCCACAAGCATATATATATAACTATATATATATATATATATATATATATATATATATATATATATATATATATATGGCACAACTCTCCTAAACACGAGAGTTAAGTATACAACTTTAGAACACTTTCCCACCAGGAGACTCGAACCCTAGCCAGCACAGAAGCCTTCCAGCAACTGGCATAACAGGTACGCCTTAACCCTCTGCACCACCGCTCAGACCCTTAAAAGAGATGGTAATTTTGGAGTATTTAAATCCCCCAAAGATCAACACCTCCCAAGAGCACCAGAGCAAGTGAGGGGTCATTTAGACGTTAATTTCATCAAGTCCCTGTTAATATGGGAAGACACAGTGTCTCTGCTTAAGGCACAACTCTCCTAAACACGAGAGTTAAGTATACAACTTTAGAACACTTTCCCACCAGGAGACTCGAACCCTAGCCAGCACAGAAGCCTTCCAGCAACTGGCATAACAGGTACGCCTTAACCCTCTGCACCACCGCTCAGACCCTTAAAAGAGATGGTAATTTTGGAGTATTTAAATCCCCCAAAGATCAACACCTCCCAAGAGCACCAGAGCAAGTGAGGGGTCATTTAGACGTTAATTTCATCAAGTCCCTGTTAATATGGGAAGACACAGTGTCTCTGCTTAAGGCACAACTCTCCTAAACACGAGAGTTAAGTATACAACTTTAGAACACTTTCCCACCAGGAGACTCGAACCCTAGCCAGCACAGAAGCCTTCCAGCAACTGGCATAACAGGTACGCCTTAACCCTCTGCACCACCGCTCAGACCCTTAAAAGAGATGGTAATTTTGGAGTATTTAAATCCCCCAAAGATCAACACCTCCCAAGAGCACCAGAGCAAGTGAGGGGTCATTTAGACGTTAATTTCATCAAGTCCCTGTTAATATGGGAAGACACAGTGTCTCTGCTTAAGGCACAACTCTCCTAAACACGAGAGTTAAGTATACAACTTTAGAACACTTTCCCACCAGGAGACTCGAACCCTAGCCAGCACAGAAGCCTTCCAGCAACTGGCATAACAGGTACGCCTTAACCCTCTGCACCACCGCTCAGACCCTTAAAAGAGATGGTAATTTTGGAGTATTTAAATCCCCCAAAGATCAACACCTCCCAAGAGCACCAGAGCAAGTGAGGGGTCATTTAGACGTTAATTTCATCAAGTCCCTGTTAATATGGGAAGACACAGTGTCTCTGCTTAAGGCACAACTCTCCTAAACACGAGAGTTAAGTATACAACTTTAGAACACTTTCCCACCAGGAGACTCGAACCCTAGCCAGCACAGAAGCCTTCCAGCAACTGGCATAACAGGTACGCCTTAACCCTCTGCACCACCGCTCAGACCCTTAAAAGAGATGGTAATTTTGGAGTATTTAAATCCCCCAAAGATCAACACCTCCCAAGAGCACCAGAGCAAGTGAGGGGTCATTTAGACGTTAATTTCATCAAGTCCCTGTTAATATGGGAAGACACAGTGTCTCTGCTTAAGGCACAACTCTCCTAAACACGAGAGTTAAGTATACAACTTTAGAACACTTTCCCACCAGGAGACTCGAACCCTAGCCAGCACAGAAGCCTTCCAGCAACTGGCATATAGCATCAGGGACTTGATGAAATTAACGTCTAAATGACCCCTCACTTGCTCTGGTGCTCTTGGGAGGTGTTGATCTTTGGGGGATTTAAATACTCCAAAATTACCATCTCTTTTAAGGGTCTGAGCGGTGGTGCAGAGGGTTAAGGCGTACCTGTTATGCCAGTTGCTGGAAGGCTTCTGTGCTGGCTAGGGTTCGAGTCTCCTGGTGGGAAAGTGTTCTAAAGTTGTATACTTAACTCTCGTGTTTAGGAGAGTTGTGCCTTAAGCAGAGACACTGTGTCTTCCCATATTAACAGGGACTTGATGAAATTAACGTCTAAATGACCCCTCACTTGCTCTGGTGCTCTTGGGAGGTGTTGATCTTTGGGGGATTTAAATACTCCAAAATTACCATCTCTTTTAAGGGTCTGAGCGGTGGTGCAGAGGGTTAAGGCGTACCTGTTATGCCAGTTGCTGGAAGGCTTCTGTGCTGGCTAGGGTTCGAGTCTCCTGGTGGGAAAGTGTTCTAAAGTTATATATATATATATATATATATATATATATATATATATATATATATATATATATATATATGTCGTACCTAGTAGCCAGAACGCACTTCTCTGCCTACTATTCAAGGCCCGATTTGCCTAATAAGCCAAGTTTTCATGAATTAATTGTACATAATACATAATGATAACATAATGAAATAATGAAATGGGTAGCTTTATCATTTCATAAGAAAAAAATTAGAGAAAATATATTAATTCATGAAAACTTGGCTTATTAGGCAAATCGGGCCTTGCATAGTAGGCTGAGAACCTAACCTAACCTATCTTTATAGGTTAGGTTAGGTTAGGTAGCAGAAAAAGTTAGGTTAGGTTAGGTTAGGTAGGTTAGGTAGTCGAAAAAACATTAATTCATTAAAACTTTGCTTATTAGGCAAATCGGGCCTTGCATAGTAGGCTGAGAGGTGCGTTCTGGCTACTAGGTACGATAGTCTCTGGATACAAGGCAGAGAATGAAATCAAAGACAACAAAACGCAACTACTTCATGCTACAAACGAGTGGAGAAATAGCAACATCGACGAAAGTATCCGTACCCGCATTGAACAACACCTCGACATCCTCACAGACCGACATCACCTCAGCACTGAAACAAGGATTATCAAGAAACGTACAACGTTATATGGAGGACCTATGGCAATTCCACGACCAAGAAATGCCTTCCTGAACCTTGCAGGAATTAACCTCACTGAGGACCAAGTCACTCTCCTAAATCTGGGCATAAACTGTCATGTTATGTCCAGACCGAGTGAAATGGCCCGGAAAGTAGAGTTGGAAATTCTGTTGGACGACATATTCGACCTCGAGACACAAAAAGAAGGTCACTACCAAAGATACCTTACAAGCAGAACTTATTGCAGAAGGAGGAAAGAATCGAGGCAATTACAGAAGCACCATACTGTCCCCCGAGCTCAAAGCGGCAGCTAAAAGCCTTCGTGAGAACAAGGAGATAGTTGTCAGGAGAGGTGACAAGTCGCCAATATATGTCATTCTTAAAAAAGACGAATATCTGGCGAAAATGAACATCATACTCTCTGACCAAACTAAGTTCCAAATGGTAACGAAGGACACTACAGCCGAATTAAAAGCAAAGGTCAACAAACTGATCGAAATTGTGAACGCCAAGAAATCCGGACTCCACCTGCCAAAGATCATTGGGGAATATAAACCTGGATATGCGTATGGAAATGTCAAGACACACAAGCCTGGAAACCCACTTCGGCCAATCATTAGCCAGATACCTACACCCACGTACAGACTGGCGAAGCGACTCAACGGCCTGCTGACTCCTTATGTTCCTTGCGCCTTCAGCCTAAAGTCTCCAAAGGAATTTGTTGACTTACTGCGGGGCACACGGGCCACAGGGATAAGAGCCTCGTTGGACGTAGAATCGCTGTTTACCAACGTACCTGTGGACGAGACAATCGGGATGATAGCCGACAGAGTGTATCGTGATCCAGCCTGTACTCCTCTTGACATACCAGAAAATATTCTGAGGAAACTACTCCAAGCTTGTACTAAAGAGGCACCCTTCTTGAGCCCGGATGGGCACATGTATAAGCAAGTAGATGGGGTCGCCATGGGTTCTCCCCTAGGTGTCCTGTTTGCAAACTTCTACATGGGTACCATCGAGCAAAAAGTCTTAGTCGACATGAACTTGAAACCGGCCATATACTGCAGGTATGTTGACGACATTTTTACACAGGTACCTGATGTCAGACATCTGCAGGAGCTGAAGGAGGCATTTTGAGCAGAGTTCCGTGCTGCGTTTCACTTACGAGATGGAAAAGGATGGGAAGCTGCCCTTTCTAGAAGTAACAGTCATGGAAAAGAGCGGAGGTTTCCACACTGCAGTCTACACTAAGGAAACGAACATAGGAATGTGCCTAAATGCCAACAGCGACTGCCCAGACAGGTACAAGAGGAGTGTTGTTAACGCATATGTCGACCGTGCTCTCAGCCACAGCTCAGAATGGAAGCAAGTCGACGAAGAACTCTGTAGGGTAAGGCAGGTCCTAGTCAACAACGGCTTCTCCAATGGTTTCGTGGAAGACATCATAAGAAGGAAAGTGAAATGCCATGCAACCTCTGAAGAGACAACTAACACAACACCTATACCCCCTATTAGACTATTTTACAGGAACTTCTTTTCCACAGCTCATAAAACGGAGGAAAGGGTCCTGAAAGATATTGTTAATAGAAACGTTATCCCTACAGACAAAAATCAGAAGATACAACTGACAATTTACTATAAAACCAGAAAAACGGCCAGCCTACTCATGAGAAACTCTCCAGACACAAAACAGAACGCTTTAAAAGAGACTAACGTCGTCTATGCCTTCAAATGCCCTCTTGGGGACTGTAAGCTCCAAAAAACCCAGTATATAGGCAAGACAACAACATCTCTTTCTAGGCGTTTAACGATGCATAAGCAACAGGGCTCCATTAAGGAACATATAATCTCTTCCCACAACCAAACCATCGCCAGAGAAATCTTAGTAAACAACACAGAAATCATCGATAGATACAGCGATAGCAGGCGGCTTGACGTTTGCGAGGCACTACACATCAAGAAGTCAACACCAGCAATCAACAGCCAATTAATGCACAACTATATTCTACCCACCTCAAGACTCCGCTCCAATATAGAAGCATCAAGAAATATGGACCAATAGGCTTTCTACAATCACTTCTATTCAATACCCATTGTTTCGTGTTCTGTCTTGTGTTGATGAAATTAATACCCTATTAATACCACCTCTTGTTCTGTCTTGTGTTGATGAAATTAATACCCTATTAATGCCACCTCACCCCATCCACCTCTCTCAAATGTAGATATAAAAACGGAGATGCGTAAGTTCTATTCAGTTGTGTATTTGTAAACTAAAGTCTTTGAAAATGTAATAAGTTTTACGAAACGCGCTCGTGTCGCGTCAGACTTGAAATAAAAATGAATTTTGGAGAATTGATTTTTGATTTACCTCCAACAGTGAAAAAAATGTACGAAAGATTGAAAAAATTCGTGTTAGAATTATTAATCTTACTTTTTCCGTCATATTTAATAATATATATATATATATAAATATATATATATATATATATATATATATATATATATATATATATATATATATATATATATATATATATATATATATATATATATATATATATATATGTCGTAACTAGTAGCCAGAACGCACTTATCAGCCTACTATGCAAGGCTCGATTTGCCTAATAAGCCAAGTTTTCATGAAATAATGTTTTTTTCGACAACCTAACCTACCTAACCTAACCTAACCTAACTTTTTCGGCTACCTATCGCTGTATCTATCGATGATTTCCGTGTTTTTTGTTAAGACTTCTCTGGTGATGGTCTGGTTGTGGGAAGAGATTATATGTTCCTTAACATTGTCCTTAAGGAACATATGATCTCGTCTCATAAGTATTTTTCCACCTCATCCAAAACTGTTGTAACATATCACCTCACCAAAATGCAGGTACAAAATCGAAGCTGTTTGAAAACTCTGTTTAGTTATAGTTGTGTGTGTAAACTAAAGTCTTTGAAAATGTAATAAGTTTTACGAAACACGTTCAAGTGTCGCGTCAGACTAGAAATAAAAATGACTTTTGGAGAATTGATTTTTCAGTTACCATCAACAGTGAAAAAGAATATAAGAAACATTGAGAAATTTTGTGTTAGAATTATTAATCTTACTTTTTCGGTCATATTTAATAATACATATATATATATATATATATATATATATATATATATATATATATATATATATATATATATATATATATATATATATATATATATATATATATATATATATATATATATATATATATATATATATATATGCGAACAAGCCTGAATGGTCCCCAGGACAATATGCAACTGAAAACTCACACCACAGATGTGACTCGAACCCATACTCCCAGAAGCAACGCAACTGGTATGTACAAGACGCCTTAATCCACTTGACCATCACGACCGGACAAAATGAGGTGATAGCCTAAGCTATTTGAACCACCCCACCGCCGGCACTCGGATAGTAATCTTGGGCATAGCATTTTACCAAATCACCTCATTCTTTGGGGCACACGTGAGGAACACAAAAAATGTGTGTTCCTCACGTGTGCCCCAAAGAATGAGGTGATTTGGTAAAATGCTATGCCCAAGATTACTATCCGAGTGCCGGCGGTGGGGTGGTTCAAATAGCTTAGGCTATCACCTTATTTTGTCCGGTCGTGATGGTCAAGTGGATTAAGGCGTCTTGTACATACCAGTTGCGTTGCTTCTGGGAGTATGGGTTCGAGTCACATCTGGGGTGTGAGTTTTCAGTTATATATATATATATATATATATATATATATATATATATATATATATATATATATATATATATATATATATATATATATATATATATATGTCGTATCTAGTAGCCAGAACGCACTTCTATGCCTACTATGCAAGGCCCGATTTGCCTAATAAGCCAAGTTTTCATGAATTAATTGTTTTTCGACTACCTAACCTACCTAACCTAACCTAACCTAACTTTTTCGGCTACCTAACCTAACCTAACCTATAAAGATAGGTTAGGTTAGGTTAGGTAGGGTTGGTTAGGTTCGGCCATATATCTACGTTATTTTTAACTCCAATAAAAAAAATTGACCTCATACATAATGAAATGGGTAGCTTTATCATTTCATAAGAAAAAAATAGAGAAAATATATTAATTCATGAAAACTTGGCTCATTAGGCAAATCAGGCCTTGCATAGTAGGCTGAGAAGTGCGTTCTGGCTACTAGGTACGACATATATATATTTATATATAGGTTAGGTACGACATATATATATATATATATATATATATATATATATATATATATATATATATATATATATATATATATATATATATATATATATATATATATATTTATATATATATATATATATATATATATATATATATATATATATATATATATATATATATATATAAATATATATATATATATATATATATATATATATATATATATATATATATATATATATATATATATATATATATGTCGTACCTAGTAGGCAGAACGCACTTCTGAGCCTACTATGCAAGGCCCAATTTGCCTAATAATCCAAGTTTTCATGAATTAATTGTTTTTCGACTACCTAACCTACCTAACCTAACCTAACCTAACTTTTTCGGCTACCTAACTTAACCTAACCTATAAAGATAGGTTAGGTTATGTTAGGTAGGGTTGGTTAGGTTCGGTCATATATCTACGTTAATTTTAACTCCAATAAAAAAAAAATTGACCTCATACATAATGAAATGGGTAGCTTTATCATTTCATAAGAAAAAAAATAGAGAATATATATATATATATGTATATATATATATATATATATATATATATATATATATATATATATATATATATATAATATATATATATATATATATATATATATATATATATATATATATATATATATATATATATATATTAATATATTAAATTAAATAACTCATCTGAGAACCACAAAATGAGAGCACAGATCACCAGGAAAATAGAAGAGGGCAATACCACAGGTGCCATCAGAATCATGACCAGCGATGACACTATTGCCCCCAGGAACGCCACGACAGCAGAGGCTCTTCAAGACAAACACCCACCCAGAGCCCCCGACAGCAGCAGGGATCCCCAGGAAAACAATGCTGGCATAGAACCCTTGACTGTTCGAGAATCTGAGGTGTACAAAGCAGCCATGTCTTTCCCAACAGGTTCAGCACGGGGCTTTACAGGCCTAAGACCCCAGCACATCAAACAAATGCTGAACCCGGTGCTTGGAGATGCTGCAAAGGACCTTCTAGTGGAACTTACCAGATTCTCCAACATGTGTTTGGCTGGCGGCATCCCTGAGGACATCAGGCCTGTCTTTTATGGAGCAGCACTATGTGCTCTAAAGAAGAAGGATAGGGGTATCAGGCCCATTGCCGTTGGCAACACCCTCCGACGCCTTGTAGCTAAGGCTGCAGTGAGATCTATCAGCCAGGAAGCAGCCACCTTGCTGAAACCTCGTCAGCTCGGGTTTGGGATTCCCCTAGGTTGTGAAGCTGCAGCACATGCAGCGCGGGCTTACATTGTTGATCTCCCGGACCAGAAGGCACTAGTAAAGCTTGACTTCAAAAATGCCTTCAATCAAGTCAGACGAGACGCTGTCCTCAGGGCTGTACACAACCATTTCCGTCCCCTTTACCCATTCATCCGATCGTGCTACAGTGGGGACTCTAAGCTTCTTTTTGGGGAGCATGAAATAAACTCCTGTGAAGGTGTCCAACAAGGTGACCCCTTAGCCCCCCTCCTTTTCTGCCTAGCTATCAAAGAGGTCACTGATAGTCTGACAAGCGAGCTAAACATCTGGTACCTGGATGATGGCACTCTAGCTGGAACTCCGGAAACCATTTTGGAGGATATAAGGAAAATCCAGGAGCAGGGAGCAGCCTTAGGCCTCATTCTCAATGCATCCAAATGTGAAATAATCTCCCGCAACCCAGACATCACTGGGCAAATACAAAATGTTCTTCCAGACATTCTCGTTGTCGAGCCACCGGACTGCACTCTCCTGGGTGCCCCCATTGGCCCACGAGCAATCGAGGAGGTCCTGGTTGCAAAAATCACTGACCTAAAGAGGATGCAGGACAGGATTGACAAGATTGATGCCCATGATGCTCTCTTTCTCCTTACAAGATGCCTGTCTCTCCCTAAGTTGACCTACTTTCTGAGATGTTCTCCATCCTACAGTAGCCCTAAGTTAAATGTGTATGACACCCTTCTGAGGTCCATGCTGGTGAAAGTCCTGAATCTGCCATTGGACGACTCTCAGTGGGAGCAAGCAACCCTTCCTGTAAGACTCGGCGGCCTTGGTGTCCGCACAGCCTCCCAAATTGCTCTACCAGCCTTCCTTTCCTCCTCTCATGCATCGCACGACCTCGTCAGAGATATTTTCCCTGCAACCCTGAGAGATTCAGCAGGAATACACGATCCTGCTTTCACTGAATGTTCAAATCAGTGGGATGTTCTTGCAGCCCCAGCAACCATTATAGAGCCAACAAAACAACACAAACAGTCCGGCTGGGACCACCCTCTAGTGGAAAAAGTAGCTGATGCCATGCTCAGCGTCGCAACATCAGACAAGGAGAAAGCCCGCCTCAGAGCAGTGCGTGCCCCCCATGCAGGAGACTTCCTCCTGGCAGTACCCATGTCAGCAATGGGCACGCGCCTAGATCCAGAATCCCTTCGTGTAGCAGTGGCCCTCCGCCTTGGTGCCCCAATTCACACTGAATACAAGTGTATTTGCAACAGGGTGGAAGCAGACCAATACGGACTGCATGGGTTGCATTGCGGATGCACAAAGGGCTGGCATGCAAGACACAACGAGGTCAATGACATCATCAAGAGAAGCCTCGTCTCGGCTGGGTGCCCAGCGGAGAGAGAACCTCGCATCCTAGGGGTCCAAAACCCGGATTTCCCCGCACTTCGCCCTGATGGCATCACCATATACTCATGGAAGGAGGGTAGACAGTTGGTGTGGGACTACACATGTGTATCCACCCTGGCTGACACCTATGTACACTTCGGAGCTGATCAAGCAGGTGGGGCGGCTAACCACAGGGAAACAGCAAAATCACTCAAGTACAGGCGACTGGAAGGTCAATACCTCTTTGTTCCCATAGCGTCTGAGATGCATGGCCCCTGGGGCAAGAGTGCCTTGGGATTTCTCAAGGAATTGGGTTCCAAGCTCATTGACGTCACCAGAGACCCAAGGGCTTCCAGTTTTTTATTTCAGCGTCTCAGTGTGGCGATCCAGAGGGGAAATGCTTGCTGCGTCCTCGGTTCCTGTCCAGAAGCGGAGGAGCTTCAAGAGATCCATAACCTTTAGGCATTTGTCTTGTATGTTTTGTAACCTTTAAATACACAATAAAGGAAAAAAAAAAAGGAAGGGGGTGGTAGGAGAAAAACACACAGAAACTGTATTGGAGGGGACCTACATTCCCTCCAATGCGTTATGTGTGGTTTCCTCCGAGGCTATGGGTCCCCCTTCTTCCAGCCAGAGGTGGTACTCCCTTCCCTGTAAAAAAAAAAAAAATATATATATATATATATATATATATATATATATATATATATATATATATATATATATATATATATATATATATATATATATATATATATATATATATATATATATATATATATATATATGTCGTACCTAGTAGCCAGAACGCACTTCTCAGCCTACTATGCGAGGCCCGATTTGCCTAATAAGCCAAGTTTTCATAAATTAATGTTTTTTCGACTACCTAACCTACCTAACCTAACCTAACCTACCTTTTTCGGCTACCTAACCCAACCTAACCTATAAAGATAGGTTAGGTTAGGTTAGGTAGGGTTGGTTAGGTTCGGTCATATATCTACGTTAATTTTAACTCAAATAAAAAAAAATGACCTCATACATGATGAAATGGGTAGTTTTTTTCATTTCATAAGAAAAAAATTAGAGAAAATATATTAATTCAGGAAAACTTGGCTTATTAGGCAAATCGGGCCTTGCATAGTAGGCTGAGAAGCGAGTTCTGGCTACTAGGTACGACATATATATATATATATATATATATATATATATGTCGTACCTAGTAGCCAGAACTCACTTCTCAGCCTACTATGCAAGGCCCGATTTGCCTAATAAGACAAGTTTTACTAAATTAATATATTTTCTCTAATTTTTTTCTTATGAAATGACAAAGCTACCCATTTCATTATGTATGAGGTCAATTTTTTTTTATTGGAGTTCAAATTAACGTAGATATATGACCGAACCTAACCAACCCTACCTAACCTAACCTAACCAATCTTTATAGGTTAGGTTAGGTTAGGTAGCCGAAAACGTTAGGTTAGGTTAGGTTAGGTAGGTTAGGTTGGCGAAAAAACATTAATTCATGAAAACTAGGCTTATTAGGCAAATCGGGCCTTGCATAGTAGGCTGAGAAGTGAGTTCTGGCTACTAGGTACGACATATATATATATATATATATATATATATATAATATATATATGTCGTACCTAGTAGCCAGAACGCACTTCTCGGCCTACTATGCAAGGCCCGATTTGCCTAATAAGTCAAGTTTTCCTGAATTATTATATTTTCTCTAATTTTTTTCTTATGAAATGATGAAGCTACCCATTTCATTATGTATGAGATCAATTTTTTTTTATTGGAGATAAAATTAACATAGATATATGACCGAACCTAACCAACCCTACCTAACCTAACCTAACCTATCTTTATAGGTTAGGTTTGGTTAGGTAGCCGAAAAAGTTAGGTTAAGTTAGGTAAGGTAGGTTAGGTAGTCGAAAAACAATTAATTCATAAACACTTGGCTTATTAGGCAAATCGGGATTTGCATAGTAGGCCGAGAAGTGCACCTATATATATATATAGGTGCCATGGGTTCTCCCCTAGGTGTCCTGTTTGCAAACTTCTACATGGGTACCATCGGGCAAAAAGTCTTAGTCGACATGAACTTGAAACCGGCCATATACTGCAGGTATGTTGACGACATTTTTACACAGGTACCTGATGTCAGACATCTGCAGGAGCTGAAGGAGGCATTTGAGCAGAGTTCCGTGCTGCGTTTCACTTACGAGACGGAAAAGGATGGGAAGCTGCCTTTTCTAGATGTAACAGTTATGGAAAAGGGCGGAGGTTTCCACACTGCAGTCTACACTAAGGAAACAAACATAGGAATGTGCCTAAATGCCAACAGCGACTGCCCCGACAGGTACAAGAGGAGTGTTGTTAACGCATACGTCGACCGTGCTCTCAGCCACAGCTCAGAATGGAAGCAAGTCGACGAAGAACTCTGTAGGGTAAGGCAGGTCCTAGTCAATAACGGCTTCTCCAATGGTTTCATCGAAGACATCATAAGAAGGAAAGTGAAAAGCCATGCAACCTCTGAAGAGACAACTAACACAACACCTATACCCCCTATTAGACTATTTTACAGGAACTTCTTTTCCACAGCTCATAAAACGGAGGAAAGGGTCCTGAAAGATATTGTTAATAGAAACGTTATCCCTACAGACAAAAATCAGAGGATACAACTGACGATTTACTATAAAACCAGAAAAACGGCCAGCCTACTCATGAGAAACTCTCCAGACACAAAACAGAACGCTTTAAAAGAGACTAACGTCGTCTATGCCTTCAAATGCCCACTTGAGGACTGTAAGCTCCAAAAAACCCAGTATATAGGCAAGACAACAACATCTCTTTCTAGGCGTTTAACGATGCATAAGCAACAGGGCTCCATTAAGGAACATATAATCTCTTCCCATAACCAAACCATCGCCAGAGAAATCCTAGTAAACAACACAGAAATCATCGATAGATACAGCGATAGCAGGCGGCTTGACGTTTGCGAGGCACTACACATCAAGAAGTCAACACCAGCAATCAACAGCCAATTATTGCACAACTATATTCTACCCACCTCAAGACTCCGCTCCAATATAGAAGCATCAAGAAATATGGACCAATAGGCTTTCTACAAACACTTCTATTCAATACCCATTGTTTCTGTTCTGTCTTGTGTTGATACTTTTAATACCCTATTAATATCCCCTCCTGTTCTGTCTTGTGTTAATGCCACATCACCCTTCCCACCTCACTCAAATGTAGATATAATATCAGAGAGACGTAAGTTCTAATCAGTTCTGTATTTGTGAAGTCTTTGAAAATGTAATAAGTTTTACGAAACGCGCCCGTGTCGCGTCAGACTAGAAATAAAAATGAATTTTGGAGAAGTGATTTTTGATTTACCTCCAACATATATATATATATATATATATATATATATATATATATATATATATATGTCGTACCTAGTAGCCAGAACTCACTTCTCAGCCTACTATGCAAGGCCCGATTTGCCTAATAAGCCTAGTTTTCATGAATTAATGTTTTTTCGACTACCTAACCTACCTAACCTAACCTAACCTAACGTTTTCGGCTACCTAACCTAACCTAACCTATAAAGATAGGTTAGGTTAGGTTAGGTAGGGTTGGTTAGGTTCGGTCATATATCTACGTTAATTTTAACTACAATAAAAAAAATTGACCTCATACATAATGAAATGGGTAGCTTTATCACTTCATAAGAAAAAAATAGAGAAAATATATTATTTCAGGAAAACTTGGTTTATTAGGCAAATCAGGCCTTGCATAGTAGGCCGATAAGTGCGTTCTGGCTACTAGGTACGACATATATATATATATATATATATATATATATATATATATATATATATATATATATATATATATATATATATATATATATATATATATATATATATATATGTTATACTAGGTACGACATATATATATATATATTTATATATATATAAATATATATATATACATATATCTATATCTATATCTATATCTATATCTATATATATATATATATATATATATATATATATATATATATATATATATATATATATATATATATATATATATATATATATATATATATATATATATTGTGACGGTAACGCGTTGGTGTTCGGCTGTTTAAGGCTAGGGGTATGGCCTCGTCACATAGTTATAAAAAAAAAATAGAAAAACTGGAACTTTAACTGGAACGTCTGTGGTAAGGTAAGGAGAAGACACACAAAACACAAGTAAAACTTTAACAATGAAATTTTAATTACGTTAAATAAAACAAAACATGAAAATAATGCACAAACAAATTCTTATAATAAAATCAATGAATCAAAATAATAAGAATACTTAAATGACACAATGAAAAGTTACGTTAAGGCAAAATAACAAGAAGTGCAATACAACAGTAAGTGGGAGGTGCTGGAATATTGGCTTAAAGCCACCACCTCTCTCAGTACACTCTAGAGTCTAGCTGGGAGGTGTGCTGGCTACGAAAGCACTGAACATTCTGAGGACTGATGTTGGGGCGACCCCAGACATCAGGTAGTATTGGGGGGCGAGTGCAGGTGCAGCCAGACCGGCGACCAATCAGCGGAGCCGTAGCGATCAACGGGTAGTTTGGTGATTTGGGTCCGAACAGGTGGCGGCTGCATACGTTTCTGCTCACCCTGGCAAGCCTTGCTGGTGTTGTTGTCGTTGTTGGACATTTCTTCCATAGTCTTTTTATATAATTGTGAAGACGTAATTATGGAGGGAAGAGCAGGCTCAATCTCTTGAAGGAGATTATCGTCACAACTCTCCCCCGAAGCCTGCGGTTCTGGAAGAAGTACGTTGTTATGTGGTGGAGTAATGGATGGAGTCGCTTCTACTTCATAAACTCTGGAGAGGGCATCGGCTATGGTGTTGTCAGAACCCTTGATATAGCGGATCTCCAGGTTGAAGTCTTGTAAATATAGAGCCCATCGTAGAAGACGCTGGTTGGTGAATTGGGCTTGATGTAGGAAGCGGAGAGGGTTGTGGTCTGAGAAGATGGTGGTAGACCTGGCGCCTTGTAGGTACGGAGCGAAGTGTTGGAGGTTCAGGACGATGGATAGTAGCTCCTTTTCAATAGTGCTGTAGTTCCTCTGGTGTGGTTTCAGTTTGTAGCTGTAGTAGCTGACAGGTAGAACCTCCTCGCCTCGTAGTTGCATCAGGACACCACCAACGCCGGTACCACTGGCGTCGACATGAAGGACGAAAGGCTTGGTGATATCTGGAGAGGCGAGAATGGGGTTAGAACAGAGGAGGAATTTGAGTTGTTCGAAAGCAACGGTTTGCTGCATGGTCCAATTATACCGTTGCTTGGGACTGGTTAATAGAATTAGAGGTGTGGCGACTGTACTGAAATTCCTCACAAACCTACGGTAGTAAGAGGCAAGACCAAGGAAGCGCAGGAGCTGCTTCCTGGTGGTAGGCTGTGGATACTGTAGGATGGCTTGAGTGTGTGAGTCTAACGGAGCTATGCTGCCACTCCCAATAACATGACCCAGATAACGCACTTTACCTTTCGCGAAAGTGGACTTGCCCAGGTTGATGGTGAGGCCGGCTGTCAGGAGCTTGGAGAACAGACGTCGCAGCTGGAGCAGATGTTCACTCCAGGAGTTGGAGGCTACGACGATATCGTCCAGGTAGGCGTATGTGTTATCCAAGCCCTGGATGACACGGTTGACAGCTCTTTGAAAGGTGGCCGGGGCATTACATAGTCCGAAAGGAAGGCGTTCATATCTGAAAAGTCCAAAAGGAGTGATGAAGGCAGATATCTCTTTAGCGCGCTCCGTTAGACACACTTGATAGTACCCCTTAAGCAAGTCCACTTGGGACAAGTACTGGGCACTACCAATGGCATCAAGGATGTCATCTATCCTTGGCAAGGGGTAAGCATCCTTGACAGTGACAGAGTTCAGTTTACGATAGTCAGTGCACAACCGCACCTTACCTTGGGGTTTGGGCACCAAGATACAAGGTGAGGCCCAGAGGGACTCACAAGGTGTAGCCAGTCCATGGTCCAAGAGGTACTGCACCTCAGCACGCATGACTTCCTTCTTGCTCGGGCTGATTCGGTAGAAGGGTTGACGAATCGGCCGGGTGTCGGGGAGCAGTTGGATGTCGTGCTGGGTAACATTACACTCTTGGGGATCATCTCTGAACAACTCTTGATGTTCTCTGAAGATCTTGACGAGAGGTGCACTATGATTATCCTGAAAGTATTTGGGAAGATCATTAAGGATTTCGGAATTAGAAAGCGCTGACTCCTTGTCAGTGCTTTCGGGAGGAGAAGCTGGGAAGGTCTCACTGTGGATGTAGGGTGCTGTGAATGTGGAATAGTTAGTCAAGACAGTGGGAGGAGTACCATTATATTGCTTCAGGAGGTTTACGTGGCACAGCTGGGTCTTCCGCCGCCTATCTGGAGTCTCTATCACATAATTATTATTATTCCTGCACTCTTTGACGCAGTAGGGTCCTGAAAATTTGTTTTGTAAAGGTGAACCTGGGATAGGAAAATAAGCAAGGACGAAGTCTCCCGGCTTGAATTTTCTTACTTTGCTGGTCTGGTCGTAATGAGTCTTCATTCTCACCTGGGCTTTCAATAGCTTATCATGGGCAAAGCGGTGGACTCTCTCTAGAATGTGCTGAAGGTTTTGAAGAAACTGGGGCACATTCTGATGCTCACTGAAGGTGGCATCTCTGAGAGAGTCTTTGAAAGCCTTAAGGGGAGTACGGCACTTACGGCCGTAGAGCATCTCATAAGGAGATACTCCTAGGGACTCATTGGGGAGACTTCTGAAAATACACATTATTAGGTCAATCTGCTTATCCCAATCCTTCGAGGTTTCACTACAAAACTTTTTCAAGAGTGCTTTGATGGTCTGATGACTACGTTCAAGAGAACCCTGTGAAGCAGGATGATAGGGGCTGGACAATACCTGTTTGATGTTGAACTCCTCCAGTGTCCTTTTGAAGAGATCACTGGTGAAGTTGGTGCCACAGTCACTTTGAATCTCCCTGGGAAATCCGTATTGAGTGAAGATCTTCAATAGATGTTTGATAACCGTAGCAGCCGTGATGTTCTTCACTGGAACTGCTATGGGAAATCTGGTGGTAGGACACAGGATGGTTAGGATGTAGGCGTTACCTGAACTGGTCCGAGGTAAAGGACCAACACAGTCTATTATGAGTCTGTGGAAAGGTTCCGCAGGCACCTGTATGGGAATCAGTGGTGCTCTGGGAATGGAGACGTTCGGTTTGCCTGCCATCTGACATGTATGACACTGTTTTACGTACTGTTTGACGTTGTTTACCATACCTGGCCAGTAGTAGTCTTGACGAATCCCATGGTAAGTCTTGTTGAAGCCGTAGTGGGAGAATGCTCCGTGGGCCAGGTGTAGAATAGTGGGCCGCAGGCTGGTGGGAATCACAAGTTGTTCGATGTTGGCCCAATCGTCCTCCTCCTTCAGTTTACTGGGTCTATATCTGCGGTAGAGCAAGTCGTTCTCTAGGAAGAACCCAGGAATACTGTCGGGTTGAGTCTCAGCCTGGAAAAACAATGGTGTTAAAGTAAGATCTTCCCTCTGCAACTTACGGAACTCCAACTTGGTCAGATGCGGGGGTAGTTTCTGAGGGTCTTGAGGGACAGCGGTAGCAGTAGAGTCAGCTGGCTGTGGACGTGCGGCTTGTGCACGGGTGGTCACGAGAACCGGAGGAGAAACTTCATCACTCTCTTGAACCTCTGCTGGAACATACTCAAGAATAGGGTTTCTGGGCACAGAGTTACACACCTGGGGTTTGTCCATGACGATCAGGTTGGTCGGTTGCAGGTCTTCTGCCAAGTCGTTGCCTAGGAGAAGTTGCACTCCAGGCATGGGAAAAGGCTTTTCCCTGACGGCGACTTGGACTTCCCCGTTCACGTAGGGACAATCCAGGTGGACTCTGGCGAGAGGGTATGGAGTGGTAGCAGTGAGGTCAGTGATGAAGACTGTTTCCCCGGTGTAGACTATGTTGGGCACAGCCGACTTCAAGATGATCGATTGTAGAGCCGCTGTGTCCCTCAAGATCTTCAATTTGAAACGTCCCTCCGGATTTGAACCGTTGGCAGAGACAGTTCCAGTATACAGGTGGTTACTGAAAAGAGAAAGATCATTAACATCAACACCAACATTCATCACAGGCTTACCGGACTTAGGAGGAGTTGGTTTGGGTCTTTGTTGGTCAGTGGTTCCCTTGTATTGAGACTTACCACACTTGTCTATGGTATGTCCATAGAGTCTACAATACTTGCAGTACAGTTGTGAACCAGCTTGATCGGGGCTCACCTTCTCGTAACTGTACCACGACTTCTTACTGGAGGATGGTTCAGGTGTCAGCCGGTGGATGAGGCTGTAAGTGTCAGCCGACTTAGCACACTTCAGGTAGTCGGTTTCTTCTTTATCTGCTAAGTAGAGGCGGACAGGAGGCGGCACACGTCTCAAGAATTCTTCAACAAGCATCAGGTTGACGAGTTCTGTAAAAGTAGAGACATGTGCTGCTTCCAGCCATTTCATGAAATACCTCCGTTTCGTGTTAGCAAACTCAAGGAAGGTAGTGGTACTTGCCTTCAGGTGGTCACGGAATTTCCTTCTATAACTTTCTGTGGAAAGTAGGTAGGCGTCTAACACTGCTTGTTTCAGAGTGTAGTAGTCATTCTCAGACGCCAAAGTACTGAGTGTGACTGCAGCTCTACCTGTAAGATGGACTCTGAGAAGTGTGGCCCATTGGTCGACAGGCCAACTGAGTTGATTAGCAAGGGTTTCAAAGGTGGTAAAGAACACATCAACTTCTGCTTCTACAAAGGATGGCATTAACTTACTTGCATGTGATATATTAAAACTGACGGGAAGATTGGCAGTAGCTTGCTGGCGTTGAGCGAGGTGTGAAGTTTCCAACGTGTATTCCCGTTGACGACACTCAAGAGCCAGAGTCGCTTGTTGCTTGTCATGTTCGCGTTGTATTTCCAACTCGCGTCGTTTGGTTTCAAGCTGTACTCGTTCCCGCTCCTGGAGTAGTGCAACCTCACGTTCCTGGAGGGCGAGTCCACGTTCGTGTTCTTCTCCCCTCAAGGCAGCTTCACGTTCTCTGAGGGTGATTTCTCGTTCTTGTTCCTCTCTCCTCAAAGCAGCTGCTTCCCTTTGCTGTTCACGGGCTTCCCTTTGCTGCTCACGTTCAATCTTGGCCAGCTCTAGTTTGAGTTTCAGCGTTGCCAAATCAGTTTTATCTGCAATATAGTAAGTTTCATGAGTTTCAGAGTCTATCTTACCTTGCTCTAAATAGTAATCCAGCAACAGGTTGTGTAGGTCATTTTTGTTGGCTTGGTAGGGAACTTCTAGTTGATACTCATGTGCAAGAGTTTGTAGTTCAGTCCTCTTGGCACGACTTAAAGTCCCTATTTCACCTGCTGGATTTGCACGGAAAGTTTGGAGACGAAACATGGTGAAATTAGCAAATAAAGGTACACGAATGTTCAATAATGAAATGTCAGAAACAGGACAACGTGGCAACTGGTACCTATCCTGTGTGATCTTTAACAATTAACGTTAAGTGAAAGATATTAAATGATTAAATTAAATCAAGGGCGCAGGAAATCTTGTACCCGGTACTCATGTAAGAGAATAAGGGCAAGAAAATCCTACTAACAAATGAAACAGAGTTTCGAAAACAAATGAAACAGTTAAATGCTTCAAAAGTAAAATTGGTAGTCCAAGGATGTAGGCATACCTTGCCAAGTCTCTATAGGACATAAAGCAAGTTTTTCCTACTGAATTTAATATGATACTTACAGAATTAGCGAACTTTTGTGCTCTGAAAAAATAAGCTAATTCCCTACCGTTGTATGTATCATCATCTCTGACTGACGTGTAGGGGTGCGAGGTGTCAACTGGTGACGAGAACTGCTGCTGAGGTCCCAATTCAGCAACTAAAGTTCGAGCTAGAGGAACTATGGCCCTCTTTGTCCTCCTACAGTCAGATTGCAGAAGATTGGGTACTCTTGACCCGGGGCAGACCACAGTACCAGGGTACCAATATGATGATCTGTCAGAATGAGAAATATTCAAGGGACATAGATGGTAAATACGAGTAATAACAAGGAGGGAGAGATGACCAATTAAGAGTATGACTGCGGCCTACAGTCACCACGTAATCCAAAGTTGTCTCACCTTCACTATATGTTACTCTCGTAATGCACAATACACCGCACCTTATAAAAAATGAAATTGAATGGAAAATAGTAAAGCTACGTTAACAAAGTTAAATACGCTTACCATAAATTACCACTTGGCACCAGTACCTGAGTGAAGCTCCTAGGACAGGCCCCCATATAACTTGTGACGGTAACGCGTTGGTGTTCGGCTGTTTAAGGCTAGGGGTATGGCCTCGTCACATAGTTATAAAAAAAAAATAGAAAAACTGGAACTTCGTCTGTGGTAAGGTAAGGAGAAGACACACAAAACACAAGTAAAACTTTAACAATGAAATTTTAATTACGTTAAATAAAACAAAACATGAAAATAATGCACAAACAAATTCTTATAATAAAATCAATGAATCAAAATAATAAGAATACTTAAATGACACAATGAAAAGTTACGTTAAGGCAAAATAACAAGAAGTGCAATACAACAGTAAGTGGGAGGTGCTGGAATATTGGCTTAAAGCCACCACCTCTCTCAGTACACTCTAGAGTCTAGCTGGGAGGTGTGCTGGCTACGAAAGCACTGAACATTCTGAGGACTGATGTTGGGGCGACCCCAGACATCAGGTAGTATTGGGGGGCGAGTGCAGGTGCAGCCAGACCGGCGACCAATCAGCGGAGCCGTAGCGATCAACGGGTAGTTTGGTGATTTGGGTCCGAACAGGTGGCGGCTGCATACGTTTCTGCTCACCCTGGCAAGCCTTGCTGGTGTTGTTGTCGTTGTTGGACATTTCTTCCATAGTCTTTTTATATAATTGTGAAGACGTAATTATGGAGGGAAGAGCAGGCTCAATCTCTTGAAGGAGATTATCGTCACAATATATATATATATATATATATATTTTGTGACGATAATCTCTTTCAAGAGAGATTGAGCCTGCTTTTCCCTACATAAAGGTACTTACACATATACAAGAATAAGATGCTACCTTCAAGATACGTCTACCAGTAGCACAAAAAGTTTTGACCAGGAGGCAAAACGTACCCTAAACCCCCACTCCACACTCCCTCCATGCCGGCTCGCCCGTCGTCAACCAGCAAACTACCATTCTAGCCTGCCTGCTTCTGATTGGTGACCCGCCGTCTGCACAGATGCACCTCAGCGCCCTCTACCTAAGTCAATGTCTGGGCTTGAATCAGCCATTGAAGTCAGAATATCCTTGTGCTCTCAAGCTGTGAACAACCAACCGATACACGTCCTGTTTACTGGTGGAGGTTCCCAGCTAGCGCTATATTCTCAGCACCTGTTTATTTCATTTTGTATTTATATTATTCCTAGAGTAATTTATCCCTGTTCTTAATTTTTATGACTTGTTTGTTTGCACTGTACATAGCCAAGGGATTGTCTTTGTTTTTAAATTTGCTTTCCAGTTAATTAAAGTTTCATTGTTCATACTATGTGTTTTGCGTGTCTTCCCTTACTCTACCACAGACAACAGCCAAGCAGTCTCTTTTTTTTTGTAAATGTGACAGGCATTGACACCAGCCATTAGGAGGACTGCCGAACATCTACACTCCTACACTTTCCCGTCACATTTAATGGGGGCCTGTCCTAGGAGTCTCACTCAGGTACTAGTACTAGAACATCAATTTGTGGTAAGCGTACTTGGCTTTGCTACAGTTGCTTTTCAATATTTTCATTACTTTTAATATTTATATGGTGCTGTGTGTATTGTGCATTCCTAGAGTAACATATTGTGAGTGTTGGATAACGTTGGATTACGTGGTGACTGGAGGCCTCAGTCAGTAATTACTTAATTGGTCATCCCTCCCTCAGTATTATTACTCGTGTTTTCCACCTTTTGTCCCTAGGATATTTCTCAATCTCAGACAAATCATCATTTTGGTACCCTGGTACTTTGGTTTGTCTTCGGGTCAAAGCACCCTATCTTCTGCAATCCGACCGAAGGAGGATACAGAGGGCCATAGTTCCTCTAGCACGGACTACGTTACTGAGTTGGGACCTCAGCAGCAGTTCTCGTCACCAGTTGACACTCGCACCCCTACACGTCGGTCAGAGATGATGATATTTACTTAGGTAGGGAATTAGCTTTCTTTTTCAGAGCACAAAGATCGCTAATTCTGTAAGTATCATATTTCATTTAGTGGGAAAACCCTTGCTTCTGTCCTATAGAGACTCGGCAAGGTATGCCTACATTCTTGGACTACCTTATTTACTTTTGGAACAATTAAATGTTTCATTTGTTTAAGAAACTATCGGTTTCATTTATTTAGTAGGATTTTTTTGCCCTTATTCTCTTACACTGAGTACCGGGTACAAGATTCCCTGTGATTTTGATTGACTAATAATTTACCATACTAAAATTAACGTTAATTTCACAGGATAGTTACCAGTTGCCACGTAATCCTGTTACTGACACTTACCATATCACAAATATATTCGTTGTACATTTATTTGCTATTTTTCACCATGTTTCGTCTCCCAGCTTTCCGTAACGATCCAGCAGGTGAAATAGGGGAACTAAATTCGTGCCAAGAAGACCGAATTACAAACTCTTGCACACGAGTATCAACTAGATGTTCCCCATGGAGCCAACAAAAATGACTTGCATAATTTAATATTGAATCACCTCTTAGATGAAGGGAAGATTGACTCTGAAACTCACGAAAATTATTCTATTGCAGATAGACATGCTCTGACAACTATGAAGTTGAAGCTCGAACTTGCCAAACTCGAGCGGGAACAAAGGAAGGAAGAGGCTGCCCTAAGAAAAGAACAACAAGAAAGAGAGGCTACCCTAAAGAAAGAAGAGGCGGCCCTAAGGAAAGAAGAACAAGAACGCGAGGAGGCCCTGGCGAAAGAAGCTCTACAACGAAAAGAACGAGAGGCTGCCCTGAGGAAAGAACAAAGGGAACGTGAGCCTGCCCTACTTCGTGAGCGTGAGTGAGAGCAGCTTGAAACAAGAAAACGTGACCTGGAGATACAACGTGAGCACAGTAAACAGCTAGCTGATAGTGCGCTCGAATATCGTCGACAAGAACTCGCTTTGGAAACTACACACCACAATCAGCGTCAACAAGCTACAGCTAGTCTTCCCATAAGTTTCAATGTCTTCCATGCAAGTAAGTTAATGCCACAATTCGTTGAGACAGAGATCGATGTCTTTTTCACCACTTTTGAGACCTCTAGCTAAAAAACTTAGCTGGCCTGCAGATCAATGGTCTACCCTTCTCAGAGTGCACCTCACAGGTAGAGCTGCAGTTACTCTCAGTACCTTAGCGTCTGAGAATGACTACCTGACCCTGAAGCAAGCAGTTCTGGACGCCTACCTTCTCTCCACCGAAAGCTACAGACGAAAATTCCATGATTATCTAAAGGCAAGTACCACCACCTTTCTAGAATTTACCAATACAAAGAAAAGATATTTCATGAAATGGCTGGAAGGAGCACATGTCTCTACGTTTTCAGAACTCATCAACCTCATGCTAGTTGAGGAATTCTTGAGACGTGTTCCCCCTTCCGTCCGTTTATATTTAGCAGATAAAGAAGAAACCGACTACATCAGATGTGCGAAGTCGGCTGACACCTACAGCCTCATCCACCGGCTTACACCAGAACCACCTTCCAGTAAGAAGTCTTGGTATAGTCTTGGTATAGGGGAGCCGGTCGGCCGAGCGGACAGCACGCGGGACTTGTGATCCTGTGGTCCTGGGTTCGATCCCAGGCGCCAGCGAGAAACAATGGGCAGAGTTTCTTTCACCCTATGTCCCTGTTACCTACCAGTAAAATAGGTACCTGGGTGTTAGTCAGCTGTCACGGGCTGCTTCCTGGGGGTGGAGGCCTGGTCGAGGACCGGGCCGCGGGGACACTAAAGAGCCCCGAAATCTTCTCAAGATAACCTCAAGATAACCTCAAGATAGTTATGATAAAATGAGTACCGATCAAGCGAGCTCTCAATTGTATTGTAAGTATTGCAAACTCTATGGACATACCATAGATAAATGTGGGAAGGCTTAGTACAAAGGCCCAAACCGATTCCTCCTAAGTCCGGTAAGCCTGTGATGAATGTTGGTGTTCCTGTTAATGATCTTTCTCTCCTCAGTAAACACCTGTATCCTAGAACTGTCTCTACTAATGGTACAGATTCGGAGGGACGTTTCAAATTGAAGATCTTGAGGGACACAGCGGCTCTTCAGTCCATAATATTGAAATCAGCTGTGCCTAACATCACCTACACCGGGGAAACCGTCCTTATCACTGACCTCACTGCTACTACTCCGTACCCACTCGCCAGAGTCCACCTGGATTGTCCTTTCATGACCGGAAAAGTCAAAGTCGCCATCAGGCAAAAGCCTTTTCCCATGTCTGGAGTGCAACTTCTCCTGGGAAACGACCTGGCAGAAGATCTGCAACCGTCCAACCTGATCATCATGGACAAACCCCAGGTGTGTACCTCTGTAGTGGACAATCCCCTCTTTAAGTATGTTTCAGCCGAGGTCCAAGAAAGTGATGAAGTTTCTCCTCCGGTTTTGGTGACCACCCGTGAACAAGCTGCACGCTCGCAACCAGCAGACTCTACTGCTACCGCTGTCCCTCAAGACCCTTAGAATCTACCACCGAATTTTGCTAGTTTGGAGTTCCGTAAGTTACAGAGGGAAGATCTATCATTAACACCATTATTCTTCCAGGCTGAGACTCAACCTGACAGTATCCCTGGGTTCTTCCTAGAGAATCAGTTGCTCTACCGCAGGTACAGACACAGTAAGCTGAAGGAGGATGACGATTGGGCAATTGTCGAACAGCTAGTGGTTCCCACCAGCCTACGGCCCGATATTCTACACCTGGCCCACAGAGCACTTTTCACTATGGTTTTAACAAAACCTACCATGGAATCAGACAAGACTAATACTGGCCAGGTATGGTTAAAGACGTCAAAAAGTACGTGCAATTGTGTCATACAAGTCAGGTGGCAGGTAACATCTCTATTCCTAAGGCGCCGTTGAATCCTATTCCAGTGCCTGCGGAACCTTTCCACAGACTCATCATAGACTGTGTTGGTCCTTTACCCCGGACCAGTTCTGGCAACGCTTATATACTAACTATCATGTGTCCTACCACCAGATTCCCCATAGCAGTTCCAGTAAAGAACATT
The DNA here is from genome assembly GCF_040958095.1 of Procambarus clarkii. NCBI lineage: Eukaryota > Metazoa > Arthropoda > Malacostraca > Decapoda > Cambaridae > Procambarus > Procambarus clarkii. The sequence continues at coordinate 6,749,225 of NC_091190.1, read as the reverse complement.
ACGGCTGCTACTGTGGTGAAACAACTATTGAAGATCTTCACCCAGTATGGATTTCCAAGAGAGGTTCAAAGTGACTGTGGCACCAACTTCACCAGTGATCTCTTCAAGAAGACACTGGAAGAGTTCAACATCACACAGGTATTGTCCAGCCCCTATCATCCTGCTTCACAGGGTTCTCTTGAACGTAGTCATCAGACTATTAAAGCACTCCTAAATAAATTTTGCAATGAAACCTTGAAGGACTGGGATAAACAACTTGATCTCATTATGTGCATTTTCAGAAGTCTCCCCAATGAGTCTCTAGGAGTATCTCCTTATGAGATGCTCTACGGACGGAAGTGCCGAACTCCTCTCAAAGCTTTTAAAGACTCTCTACGTAATGCCACCTTCAGTGACCCTCAGAATGTGCCCCAGTTTCTTCAAAACTTAAAACACATTCTAGAGAGAGTACGTAAATTTGCTAATGACAATCTATTCAAAGTTCAGGAGAGGATGAAGACTCATTTTGACCAAAACAGCAAACTAAGGAAATTTAAACCAGGAGACTTCGTGTTGACATGCTTTCCTATCCCAGGTTCTCCATTGCAAAACAAGTTTTCAGGACCCTACCGCATCAAGGAGTGCAGAAACAACCACAAGTACGTTCTTGAGACTCCAGATAGGCGGCGGAAGACCCAGTTGTGCCACGTCAACCTCCTGAAGCAGTATCAAGGTACTCCCCCCGCTGTGTTGGTATCATTATCCACATTTAAAGATCCATACCGCCACAGTGAGAACATCCCTGCTTCTCCTCTCGAAAGCACTAACAGTGACTTTCAACTCGGAAATTCTTACTGATCTTCATACCTATTTACAGGACAGTAATAGTGCTCCTCTCATCAGAATCTTCAAGGAACATCAGAAGTTGTTCAGCGATGATCCACAGGAGTGTAATGTGGTTCACCACGACATCCAGCTACTCCCTGACACCCGGCCGATTCGTCAACCTTTCTACCGAATCAGCCTGAGCAAAGAGGAAGTTATGCGTGCTGAAGTGCAGTACCTCCTGGATCATGGGCTGGCCACCCCTTGTGAGTTCCCTTGGGCCTCACCCTGCATCTTGGTGCCGAAACCGCAAGGTAAAGTGAGGTTGTGTACCGATTATCGGAAATTGAATGTTGTGACTGTCAATGATACGTACCCATTACCTAGAATAGATGACATCCTTGGCGCCATTGGTAATGCTCGGTATTTGTCCAAGCTAGACTTACTCAAAGGATACTACCAAGTATGTTTGACAGAGCGAGCTAAGGAAATATCTGCCTTCACTCCTTTCGGCCTTTACAGATATGAACGCCTTCTATTTGGACTATGTAATGCCCCGGCCACCTTCCAGCGAGCTGTCAACCGCGTCATCCATGGCTTAGATAACACCTACGCCTACTTGGATGATATCGTTGTAGCAACTAACACCTGGGACGAACATCTGCTCCAGCTGCAACGATTGTTCGCCAAGCTCCTGACAGCCGGCCTCACCATCAACTTGGGCAAGTCCACCTTTGCTAAAGGTAAAGTGCGTTATCTTGGTCATGTGATAGGGAGTGGCAGCCTAGCTCCGTTAAACGTACACACTCAAGCCATCCAGCATTACCCACAGCCTACCACCAGGAAGCAGCTCCTGCGCTTCCTTGGTCTTGCCTCCTACTACCGTAGGTTTGTGAAGAATTTTAGTACGGTAGCGACACCACTGATCACTTTAACCAGCCCCAAGCAACGGTATCATTGGACCATTCAGCAAACCATTGCTTTTGAACAACTTAAATCTCTGCTCTGTTCTAATCCCATTCTTGCCTCGCTAGATATCACGAAGCCGTTCATCCTCCATGTCGACGCCAGTGGTACCGGCATCGGGGGCGTCCTGATGCAACAACGAGGCGAGGAGGTTCTACCTGTTAGCTACTACAGCTACAAGTTAAAACCACACCAGAAGAATTACAGCACTATCGAAAAGGAGCTACTCTCCATCGTCCTGAATTTACAGCACTTTGCATCGTACCTACAGGGTGCTCGGTCTACCACCATCTACTCGGACCACGATCCCCTACACTTCTTGCAGCAAGCCCGACTTCTACGATGGGCTTCATATCTGCAGAATTTCAACCTGGAGATTTTCTACATCAAGGGTTCATAGCAGACGCCCTCTCCAGAGTCTATGAGGTAGAGGCAGCTCCACCTACCACTCTACCACCTGAAGACGTAACTTCACCCGTAAGCGCAGGCTTTGGGGGAGAGTTGCGATGATAATCTCTTTCAAGAGAGATTGAGCCTGCTCTTCCCTACATAAAGTTACTTACACAGATACAAGAATAAGATGCTACCTTCAAGATACGTCTACCAGTAGCACAAAACGTTTTGACCAGGAGGCAAAACGTACCCTAAACCCCCACCCAACATTCCCTCCAAGCCGGCTCGCCCGTCGTCAACCAGTACACTACCATTCCAGCCTGCCTGCTTCTGATTGGTGACCCGCCGTCTGCACAATTGCACCTCTGCACCTCAGCGCCCTCTACCTAAGTCGATGTCTGGGCTTGAACCAGCCATTGAAGTCAGAATATCCTTGTGCTCTCAAGCTGTGAACAACCAACTGATATGCGTCCTGTTTAATGGTGGAGGTTCCCAGCTAGCGCTATATTCTCAGCACCTGTTTATGCCATTTTTTCTTTATATTATTCCTAGAGTAATTTATCCCTGTTCTTAATTTTTATGACTTGTTTGTTTGCACTGTACATAGCCAAGGGATTGTCTTTTTTTTAAATTTGCTTTCCAGTTAATTAAAGTTTCATTGTTCATAATATGTGTTTTGCGTGTCTTCCCTTATTCTACCACAGACAACAGCCAAGCAGTCTCTTTTTTTTTTGTAAATGTGACAGGCATTGACACCAGCCATTAGGAGGACTGCCGAACATCTACACTCTTACACTTTCCCGTCACAATATATATATATATATATATATATATATATATATATATATATATATATATATATATATATATATATATATATATATATAGTCGTACCTAGTAGCCAGAACGCACTTCTCAGCCTACTATGCAAGGCCCGATTTGCCTAATAAGCCAAGTTTTCCTGAATTAATATATTTTCTCTAATTTTTTTCTTATGAAATGATAAAGCTACCCATTTCATTACGTATGAGGTCAATTTTTTTTAATTGGAGTTAAAATTAACGTAGATATATGACCGAACCTAACCAACCCTACCTAACCTAACCTATCTTTATAGGTTAGGTTAGGTAGCCGAAAAAGTTAGGTTAGGTTAGGTTAGGTAGGTTAGGTAGTCGAAAAACAATTAATTCATGAAAACTTGGCTTATTAGGGAAATCGGGCCTTGGATAGTAGGATGAGAAGTGCGTTCTGGCTACTAGGAACGACTATATATATATATATATATTGTGATGATAATCTCTTTCAAGAGAGATTGAGCCTGCTCTTCCCTACATAAGTACGTCAATATACAAGAGACTATATACAAAATACGTTCACCAAGTATCGCCAAACGTTTTGCCCAGAGAGCAAATCGTACCCAGCACACCGTGACACCTGCTACCACCGCCGTTACCAGCTAACCACCAGCTCATCCTCTGCCTGCCTGTCGCTGATTGGCTGGTGACTCGTCGCCCCTGCCCTCCGCCTCCACCACAAGTCGACGTCTGGGCTGCAGTGCGGCAGTCTCGTTAGAATATCTCAGTGCTCCAAGCAGTTGACATCTCTCGCTGGTAGACTAAGCCTTGGCTTTCGTGTTCTAAGGGAGGTGACAGCTCGAAGCCAGTATTCCAGCACCACTTATATTTTATTTTGCTATCACTGTAACTTACTTGTCTTAACGTAACTTTTCATTTGCCAGTGATTATTCATATTATTTTGTTTGTTGACTTATCTTGCATTTTTATGTGATTACCTTTATTCATGCCTTGTTTTTCTAGAGTAATTAAAATTTCATTGTTTATATACTTGTGTTTTGTGTGTCTTCCCATTACCTTACCACAGACGAATGGACCAACTTTTCTTTTTTTTCGATTATGTGACGAGGCCTTGCCCCTAGCTTTTGAAACAGCCGAACACCAACGCTTTACCGTCACATAACGTGGGGTCCTGCCCTAGGAGCTTCACTCAAGTACTGGTGCCAAGTAGTAAATTTATGGTAAGCGTATTTGGCTTTGGTAACGTAGCTTTTTACTATTTTCAATTTTCAATTTTATTTTCATATGGTGCTGTGTGTATTGTGCATTCCGAGAGTAGCATATGGTGAAGGTAAGACAACTTTGGATTACATGGTGACTGTAGGCCTCAGTCATTCTCTTAATTGGTCATCTCTCCCTCCATGTTATTACTCGTGTTTACCATCTTTTGTCCGTAGGATATTTCTCATATTTTCGGCAGATCATCATATTGGTACCCTGGTACTGTGGTCTGTCCCCGGGTCAAGTGCACCTAATCTTCTGCAATCTGACAGTAGGAGGATAAAGAGGGCCATAGTTCCTCTCGCACGAACTTTAGTTGCTGAATTGGGACCTCAGCAGTAGTTCTCGTCACCAGTTGACACCTCGCACCCCTACACGTCGGTCAGAGATGATGATACCTACATTGGTAGGGAATTAGCCTTCTTTTTCAGAGCACAAAAGTTCGCTAATTCTGTAAGTATCATATTAATTTCAGTGGGAAAAACTTGCTTATGTCCTATAGAGACTCGGCAAGGTATGCCTACATTCTTGGACTACCAATTTTACTTTTGAGGCAATTAACTGTTTCATTTGTTTTAGAAACTCAGTTTCGCTTGTTTAGTAGGATTTTCTTGCCCTTATCCTCTTACATGAGTACCGGGTACAAGATTTCCTGCGACCTTGATTTATTAATCATTTATCTTGTAATTAACATTAATTGTTAAAGATTCCACAGGATAGGTACCAGTTGCCACGTTGTCCTGTTTCTGACATTCACCATATCACAACAGTATATTCGTTGTGCATTTATTTGCTAATTTCACCATGTTTCGTCTCAAAGCTTTCCGTGCAGATCCAGCAGGTGCAATAGGGACTTTAAGTCATGCCAAGAGGACTGAATTACAAACTCTTGCACATGAGTATCAACTAGCAGTTCCCTACCAAGCCAACAAAAATGAAATGCATAACCTGTTACTGGATCATCTCTTAGAGGAAGGTAAGATAGACTCTGAAACTCACGAAACTTACTTTATTGAAGATAAAACTGATTTGCCAACGATGAAACTCAAAATAGAGCTGGCCAAGATCGAACGCGAGCAGCAAAGGGAAGCCCTCGAGCAACAAAGGGAGAAGCTGCCTTGAAGAAGGAAGAACAAGAACGTGAAATCGCCCTCAAGGAACGTGAGGTTGCAATACTCCGTGAGCGGGGACGAGTACAGCTTGAAACAAAACAACGCCAATTGGAGATGCAACACGAACATGACAAACAACAAGCGACTCTGGCTATGGAGTGTCGTCAACGAGAAATCGCGTTGGAAACTTCACACCTCGGTCAACGCCAGCAAGCTACCGCCAATCTTCCCGTCAGTTTCAATATATCACATGCAAGTAAGTTAATGCCACCATTCGTAGAAACAGAAGTTGATGTGTTTTTCACCATCTTTGAAACCCTTGCTAATCAACTTAGTTGGCCTGACGACCAATGGGCAACCCTTCTCAGAGTACATCTTACAGGTAGAGCTGCAGTTACACTCAGTACTTTGGCGTCTGAGAATGACTACCAGACTCTGAAACAAGCAGTGTTGGACGCCTACCTTCTCTCCACCGATAGTTATCGAAAGAAATTCCGTGACCACCTGAAGGCAAGTACCACTACCTTTCTCGAGTTTGCTAATACCAAAAGGAGATATTTTATGAAATGGCTGGAAGCAGCACATGTCTCTACCTTTGCAGAACTCGTCAACCGCATGCTAGTTGAAGAATTCTTGAGGCGTGTGCCGCCTCCTGTCCGTCTATATTTAGCACATAAAGAAGAAACCGACTACCTAAAGTGTGCTAAGTCGGCTGACACTTACAGCCTCATCCACCGGCTGACACCAGAACCATCTTCCAGTAAGAAGTCGTGGTACAGTTACGAGAAAGTGAGTACCGATCAAGCTGGCTCGCAATTGTACTGTAAGTATTGTAGACTCTATGGACATACCATAGATAAATGTGGTAAGTCTCAATACAAAGGAACCACCGAAACGCCAAAACCCAAACAGACTCCTCCTAAGTCCGGTAAGCCTGTGATGAATGTTGGTGTTCATGTTAATGATCTTTCTCTTTTCAGTAAACACCTGTATACTGGAACTGTCTCTGCCAACGGTTCAAATCCGGAGGGATGTTTCAAATTGAAGATCTTGAGGGACACAGCGGCTCTACAATCGATTATTTTGAAGTCGGCTGTGCCCAACATCGCCTACACCGGAGAAACTGTCTTCATCACTGACCTCACTGCTACCACTCCTTATCCTCTCGCCAGAGTCCACCTGGATTGTCCCTTCGTGAGCGGAGACGTCCAAGTCGCCATCAGGGAAAAGCCTTTTCCCATGTCTGGAGTGCAACTTCTCCTGGGCAACGACTTGGCAGAAGACCTGCAACCGACCAACCTGATCGTCATGGACAAACCCCAGGTGTGTACCTCTGTGATGGATAATCCCATTTTTGAGTATGTTCCAGCAAAGGTTCAAGAGAGTGATGAAGTTTCTCCTCCGGTTTTAGTGACCACCCGTGCACAAGCTGCCCGACCACAGCCAGCTGACTCTACTGCTACCGCTGTCCCTCAAGACCCTCAGAAACTACCCCCGAATCTGACCAAGTTGGAGTTCCGTAAGTTACAGAGGGAAGATCTTACCTTGACACCATTATTTTTCCAGGCTGAGACTCAACCCGACAGTATTCCTGGGTTCTTCCTAGAGAACGAGTTGCTCTACCGCAGATATAGACCCAGTAAACTGAAGGAGGAGGACGATTGGGCCAACGTCGAACAACTAGTGATTCCTGCCAGCCTGCGGCCCACTATTCTACACCTGGCCGAAGGAGCACTCTCCCACTACGGATTTAACAAGACTTACCATGGAATCCGTCAAGACTACTACTGGCCAGGTATGGTAAATAGCGTCAAACAGTACGTCAAACAGTGTCATACATGTCAGATGGCAGGTAAACCGAACATCTCTATTCCCAGAGCGCCACTGATTCCCATACAGGTGCCTGCGGAACCTTTCCACAGACTTATTATAGACTGTGTTGGTCCTTTACCTCGGACCAGTTCCGGTAACGCCTATATCTTAACCATCCTGTGTCCTACCACCAGATTCCCCATAGCAGTTCCAGTAAAGAACATTACGGCTGCTACGGTTGTGAAACACTTATTGAAGATCTTCACCCAGTATGGATTTCCAAGGGAGGTTCAGAGCGACTGTGGCACCAACTTCACCAGTGATCTCTTCAAGAGGACACTGGAGGAATTCAACATCAAACAGGTATTGTCCAGCCCCTATCATCCTGCTTCACAGGGTTCTCTTGAGCGTAGTCATCAGACTATTAAAGCACTCCTGAAGAAGTTTTGTAATGAAACCTCTAAGGATTGGGATAAGCAAATCGACCTAATATTATGTATCTATAGAAGTCTTCCCAATGAGTCCCTAGGAGTATCTCCTTATGAGATGCTCTACGGACGTAAGTGCCGTACTCCTCTCAAGGCTTTCAAAGACTCTACGTGATGCCACCTTCAGTGAGCATCAGAATGTGCCCCAGTTTCTTCAAAACCTACAACACATTCTAGAGAGTCCACAGTTTTGCCCAAGATAATCTATTGAAAGCACAGGAGAGGATGAAGACTCATTACGACCAGACCAGCAAAGTAAGGAAATTTAAGCCGGGAGACTTCGTACTTGCTTATTTCCCTATCCCAGGTTCTCCTTTACAAAACAGGTTTTCAGGACCCTACCGCATCAAGGAGTGCAGAAACAACCATAACTACGTTCTAGAGACTCCAGATAGGCGGCGGAAGACCCAGTTGTGCCACGTCAACCTCCTGAAGCTATATAACGGTACTCCTCCCACTGTCATGACTAATTACTCTTCATTTAGAGAGCCATACATCCACAGTGAGACCTTCCCTGCTTCTCCTCCCGAAAGCACTGACAAGGAGTCAGCGCTTTCTAATTCGGAAATCCTTACTGATCTTCCCAACTATTTTCAGGACAATCATAGTGCACCTCTCGTCAAGATCTTCAAAGAACATCAAGAGTTGTTCCGAGATGATCCCCAAGAGTGTAATGTTACCCAGCACGACATCCAACTGCTCCCTGACACCCGGCCGATTCGTCAACCCTTCTACCGAATCAGCCCTAGCAAGAAGGACGTCATGCGTGCTGAGGTGCAGTACCTCTTGGATCATGGACTGGCTACACCTTGTGAGTCCCCCTGGGCCTCACCCTGTATCTTGGTGCCAAAACCCCAAGGTAAGGTGAGACTCTGCACTGATTACCGTAAGTTAAATAATGTGACTGTCAAGGATGCATACCCCTTGCCAAGGATAGATGACATTCTTGACGCCATTGGTAATGCCCAGTACTTGTCCCAAGTGGACTTGCTTAAGGGGTATTACCAAGTGTGTCTAACAGAGCGAGCCAAAGAAATATCTGCCTTTATCACTCCCTTTGGACTTTTCAGATATGAACGCCTTCCTTTCGGACTATGTAATGCCCCGGCCACCTTTCAGAGAGCTGTCAACCGCGTCATCCAGGGCTTGGATAACACGTACGCCTATTTGGATGATATTGTCGTAGCATCCAACACCTGGAGCGAACATCTGCTCCAGCTGCAACGACTGTTCGCCAAGCTCCTGACAGCCGGCCTCACCATCAACCTGGGCAAGTCCACCTTCGCCAAAGGTAAAGTGCGTTATCTGGGTCATGTAATTGGGAGTGGCAGCCTAGCTCCATTAGACACACACACTCAAGCCATCCAGCATTATCCACAGCCTACCACCAGGAAGCAGCTCCTGCGCTTCCTTGGTCTTGCCTCCTACTACCGTAGGTTTGTGAGAAATTTTAGTACGGTAGCCACGCCATTAATCATTTTAACCAGTCCCAAGCAACGGTATAAGTGGAACATGCAGCAAACCGTTGCTTTCGAACAACTCAAATTCCTCCTCTGTCCTAATCCCATTCTCGCCTCGCCAGATATCACGAAGCCTTTCGTCCTTCATGTCCACTCCAGTGGTACCGGCGTTGGTGGTGTCCTGATGCAGCAACGAGGCGAGGAGGTTCTACCTGTCAGCTACTACAGCTACAAGTTGAAACCCCACCAGAGGAACTACAGCACTATTGAAAAGGAGCTACTATCCATCGTCCTGAATCTCCAGCACTTTGCTCCATACCTACAAGGTGCCAGGTCTACCACCATCTTCTCAGACCACAATCCTCTTCGCTTCTTACATCAAGCCCAATTCACTAACCAGCGTCTTCTACGATGGGCTTTATATCTAAAAGATTTCAACCTGGAGATCCGCTATACCAGGGTTCTGACAACATCATAGCCGACGCCCTCTCCAGAGTTTATGAAGTAGAAGCAACTCCACCTATTACTCCACCACATGAGGACGTAACTTCTTCCAGAACCGCAGGCTTCGGGGGAGAGTTGTGACGATAATCTCTTTCAAGAGAGATTGAGCCTGCTCTTCCCTACATAAGTATGTCAATATACAAGAGACTATATACAAAATACGTTCACCAAGTATCGCCAAACGTTTTGCCCAGAGAGAAAATCGTACCCAGCACACCGTGACACCTGCTACCACCGCCGTTACCAGCTAACCACCAGCTCATCCTCTGCCTGCCTTTCGCTGATTGGCTGGTGACTCGTCGCCCCTGCCCTCCGCCTCCACCACAAGTCGACGTCTGGGCTGCAGTGCGGCAGTCTCGTTAGAATATCTCAGTGCTCCAAGCAGTTGACATCTCTCGCTGGTAGACTAAGCCTTGGCTTTCGTGTACTAAGGGAGGTGGCAGCTCGAAGCCAGTATTCCAGCACCACTTATATTTTATTTTGCTATCACTGTAACTTACTTGTCTTAACGTAACTTTTCATTTGCCAGTGATTATTCATATTATTTTGTTTGTTGACTTATCTTGCATTTTTATGTGATTACGTTTATTCATGTCTTGTTTTTCTAGAGTAATTAAAATTTCATTGTTTATATACTTGTGTTTTGTGTGTCTTCCCATTACCTTACCACAGACGAAAGGACCAACTTTTCTTTTTTTTCGATTATGTGACGAGGCCCTGCCCCTAGCTTTTGAAACAGCCGAACACCAACTCTTTACCGTCACTAATATATATATATATATATATATATATATATATATATATATATATATATATATATATATAAGGTCTTCCTGCACCAGGGCAGAATCTAGGATCCTGCCCCGGGGCAGTGACGATGGACAACCTGCTGCAGGAGCAAGGAACAATACCTCCCTCAATTTCATTTCAGCAGATAATCTGCTTGAAGCAGATTATCCCCCTCTTTTATTTCTCCCACGCCTGCTGTAAGAGTCATATCCACTTTACCCGAGCGTTCTCTACGTTGCGGGCAACAATTTGATATATGTGGGAGCGCGTAGTGTTTTTGCGGTGGCGAGAAATTCGTAAAAGACGTGTAATTTGGCCTGTGGTATAGGCCCTTTAGGACGCCAATATGGCGCCGGCCCCTCCGTTTTGCTGCCAAAACTGTGTGATGTCAGTGGCACCAGACTGGTCACTGACAATGACGTGGCACAGGGAGCAAATGAAAATCGCCCCTGACAAGTATGACGTCACGAAGGCAGGGGGGGTCCGGTCATCGCGCCGTGGTGGCGCCACCAGTCTGAGACAGCACGTCAAGGTGGTCGAACGTGCGACAGGGGATCCTGTCAGTTTGACAGGATCCCCCATCTCCGGAGGATTTACGCATCACCAGCGGTCTGCCAGCACTTGGTGAGGTCTTCCTTCGTTCATGTGTTGGACCGAAGAGGGAATCGACGGAATATTGAGCAACAAGTACTCCAGGGACAGGTGCTGTGCAAGAGGGAAGTCTAGACAGTGACGTCTGGGACGTCTGATAGCTTCAACAGTGATGACGTAGCGGCTGGGCCAATCCTCCGTGAGGAACCAGTCTGACACATCACGTCAAGGTGGACGGATGTGCGAAGGTTGGTCCTGTCAGTTTGACAGTTGTAACCCGCTCCCGGGGATTTTACTCAGTATTTTAACGAGAAACAAATAGATGATTAAGAATGAAGTATTTAAGGTTATTATCTAATCAATTATGTGTTTGCATCATTTTTATCGTATATATATATGAATTAATACCCATGGACGGAAAATTCACAAAAACGTGGAAAACGGCAAAATATTGCCTAATTCGATGATATTTTGTTTAAATCACATGAAGGAAAAGGAGATGATAAACGTTAAAATTTTGCTAAATTCGATGATTTTTTGTACGAAGCAAAATGCAAGAAAACTTGCTTAAAATGCAATATTATGCGAAATTCTGAGATTCGAAGGCCAAATCACGTATCGTGATACTACATGAAATAGTATCGAAATATTGGTAAAAATGAATTTATTTACGTAATATCAAACTACATGAAAAACGTGAAAAAAGTCACTATATAACCATATTTGAGGATTTTAACTTCAAATCATAGAGCGAGGTTTCGTATTATTTAGTTCCAAGAAAAGACATATGACAATGTTGTTTCCAATACAAATGATAAAAAACAATGTGTTTTCATTAGAATTAACTATAATGTTCTTGATTTTCCGTTTATATTAACGATGGAAGATGTACACGTAAAACCGCTCTAATCCGGCTGAAACGTCGATATATGCAATAAAAACCGAACTTCTCCCCTTTTCAATATCTTACTCAGTATTTTAACGAGAAACAAATAGATGATTGAAAATGAAGTATTCAAGGTTATTATCTAATCAATTATGTGTTTGCATCATTTTTATCGTATATATATATGAATTAATACCCATGGACGGAAAATTCACAAAAACGTGGAAAACGGCAAAATATTGCCTAATTCGATGATATTTTGTTTAAATCACATGAAGGAAAAGGAGATGATAAACGTCAAAATATTGCTAAATTCGATGATTTTTTGTACGAAACAAAATGCAAGAAAACTTGCTTAAAATGCAATATTATGCGAAATTCTGAGATTTGAAGGCCAAATCACATATCGTGATACTACATGAAATAGTATCGAAATATTGGTAAAAATGAATATATTTACGTAATATCAAACTACATGAAAAACGTGAAAAAAGTCACTATATAACCATATTTGAGGATTTTAACTTCAAATCATAGAGCGAGGTTTCGTATTATTTAGTTCCAAGAAAAGACATATGACAATGTTGTTTCCAATACAAATGATAAAAAACAATGTGTTTTCATTAGAATTAACTATAATGTTCTTGATTTTCCGTTTATATTAACGAGGGAAGATGTACACGTAAAACCGCTCTAATCCGGCTGAAACGTCGATATATGCAATAAAAACCGAACTTCTCCCCTTTTCAATATCTTACTCAGTATTTTAACGAGAAACAAATAGATGATTGAAAATGAAGTATTTAAGGTTAATCTAATCAATTATGTGTTTGCATCATTTTTATCGTATATATATATGAATTAATACCCATGGACGGAAAATTCACAAAAACGTGGAAAACGGCAAAATATTGCCTAATTCGATGATATTTTGTTTAAATCACATGAAGGAAAAGGAGATGATAAACGTTAAAATATTGCTAAATTCGATGATTTTTTGTACGAAGCTAAATGCAAGAAAACTTGCTTAAAATGCAATATTATGCGAAATTCTGAGATTTGAAGGACAAATCACGTATCGTGATACTACATGAAATAGTATCGAAATATTGGTAAAAATGAATTTATTTACGTAATATCAAACTACATGAAAAACGTGAAAAAAGTCACTATATAACCATATTTGAGGATTTTAACTTCAAATCATAGAGCAAGCTTTCGTATTATTTAGTTCCAAGAAAAGACATATGACAATGTTGTTTCCAATACAAATGATAAAAAACAATGTGTTTTCATTAGAATTAACTATAATGTTCTTGATTTTCCGTTTATATTAACGAGGGAAGATGTACACGTAAAACCGCTCTAATCCGGCTGAAACGTCGATATATGCAATAAAAACCGAACTTCTCCCCTTTTCAATATCTTACTCAGTATTTTAACGAGAAACAAATAGATGATTGAAAATGAAGTATTTAAGGTTATTATCTAATTGTTTTTTATCATTTGTATTGGAAACAACATTGTTATATGTCTTTTCTTGGAACTAAATAATACGAAACCTCGCTCTATGATTTGAAGTTAAAATCCTCATATATGGTTATATAGTGACTTTTTTCGCGTTTTTCATGTAGTTTGATATTACGTAAATATATTCATTTTTACCAATATTTCGATACTATTTCATGTAGTATCACGATATGTGATTTGGCCTTCAAATCTCAGAATTTCGCATAATATTGCATTTTAAGCAAGTTTTCTTGCATTTTGCTTCGTACAAAAAATCATCGAATTTAGCAAAATTTTAACGTTTATCATCTCCTTTTCCTTCATGTGATTTAAACAAAATATCATCGAATTAGGCAATATTTTGCCGTTTTCCACGTTTTTGTGAATTTTCCGTCCATGGGTATTAATTCATATATATATACGATAAAAATGATGCAAACACATAATTGATTAGATAATAACCTTAAATACTTCATTTTTAATTATCTATTTGTTTCTCGTTAAAATACTGAGTAAGATATTGAAAAGGGGAGAAGTTCGGTTTTTATTGCATATGTCGACGTTTCAGCCGGATTAGAGCGGTTTTACGTGTACATCTTCCCTCGTTAATATAAACGGAAAATCAAGAACATTATAGTTAATTCTAATGAAAACACATTGTTTTTTATCATTTGTATTGGAAACAACATTGTTATATGTCTTTTCTTGGAACTAAATAATACGAAACCTCGCTCAATGATTTGACGTTAAAATCCTCATATATGGTTATATAGTGACTTTTTTCACGTTTTTCATGTAGTTTGATATTACGTAAATATATTCATTTTTACCAATATTTCGATACTATTTCATGTAGTATCACGATATGTGATTTGGCCTTCAAATCTCAGAATTTCGCATAATATTGCATTTTAAGCAAGTTTTCTTGCATTTTGTTTCGTACGAAAAATCATCGAATTTAGCAATATTTTAACGTTTATCATCTCCTTTTCCTTCATGTGATTTAAACAAAATATCATCGAATGAGGCAATATTTTGCCGTTTTCCACGTTTTTGTGAATTTTCCGTCCATGGGTATTAATTCATATATATATACGATAAAAATGATGCAAACACATAATTGATTAGATAATAACCTTAAATACTTCATTTTCAATCATCTATTTGTTTCTCGTTAAAATACTGAGTAAGATATTGAAAAGGGGAGAAGTTCGGTTTTTATTGCATATATCGACGTTTCAGCCGGATTAGAACGGTTTTACGTGTACATCTTCCATCGTTAATATAAACGGAAAATCAAGAACATTATAGTTAATTCTAATGAAAACACATTTTTTTTTATCATTTGTATTGGAAACAACATTGTCATATGTCTTTTCTTGGATCTAAATAATACGAAACATCGCTCTATGATTTAAAGTTAAAATCCTTAAATATGGTTATATAGTGACTTTTTTCACGTTTTTCATGTAGTTTGATATTACGTAAATATATTCATTTTTACCAATATTTCGATACTATTTCATGTAGTATCACGATATGTGATTTGGCCTTCAAATCTCAGAATTTCGCATAATATTGCATTTTAAGCAATTTTTCTTGCATTTTGTTTCGTACAAAAAATCATCGAATATAGCAATATTTTGACGTTTATCATCTCCTTTTCCTTCATGTGATTTAAACAAAATATCATCGAATTAGACAATATTTTGCCGTTTTCCACGTTTTTGTGAATTTTCAGTCCATGGGTTTTAATTCATATATATATACGATAAAAATGATGCAAACACATAATTGATTAGATAATAACCTTAAATACTTCATTTTCAATCATCTATTTGTTTCTCGTTAAAATACTGAGTAAGATATTGAAAAGGGGAGAAGTTCGGTTTTTATTGCATATATCGACGTTTCAGCCGGATTAGAGCGGTTTTACGTGTACATCTTCCCTCGTTAATATAAACGGAAAATCAAGAACATTATAGTTAATTCTAATGAAAACACATTGTTTTTTATCATTTGTATTGGAAACAACATTGTCATATGTCTTTTCTTGGAACTAAATAATACGAAAGCTTGCTCTATGATTTGAAGTTAAAATCCTCAAATATGGTTATATAGTGACTTTTTTCACGTTTTTCATGTAGTTTGATATTACGTAAATATATTCATTTTTACCAATATTTCGATACTATTTCATGTAGTATCACGATACGTGATTTGTCCTTCAAATCTCAGAATTTCGCATAATATTGCATTTTAAGCAAGTTTTCTTGCATTTTGCTTCGTACAAAAAATCATCGAATTTAGCAATATTTTAACGTTTATCATCTCCTTTTCCTTCATGTGATTTAAACAAAATATCACCGAATTAGGCAATATTTTGCCGTTTTCCACGTTTTTGTGAATTTTCCGTCCATGGGTATTAATTCATATATATATACGATAAAAATGATGCAAACACATAATTGATTAGATAATAACCTTAAATACTTCATTTTCAATCATCTATTTGTTTCTCGTTAAAATACTGAGTAAGATATTGAAAAGGGGAGAAGTTCGGTTTTTATTGCATATATCGACGTTTCAGCCGGATTAGAGCGGTTTTACGTGTACATCTTCCCTCGTTAATATAAACGGAAAATCAAGAACATTATAGTTAATTCTAATGAAAACACATTGTTTTTTATCATTTGTATTGGAAACAACATTGTCATATGTCTTTTCTTGGAACTAAATAATACGAAACCTCGCTCTATGATTTGAAGTTAAAATCCTCAAATATGGTTATATAGTGACTTTTTTCACGTTTTTCATGTAGTTTGATATTACGTAAATATATTCATTTTTACCAATATTTCGATACTATTTCATGTAGTATCACGATATGTGATTTGGCCTTCAAATCTCAGAATTTCGCATAATATTGCATTTTAAGCAAGTTTTCTTGCATTTTGTTTCGTACGAAAAATCATCGAATTTAGCAATATTTTAACGTTTATCATCTCCTTTTCCTTCATTTGATTTAAACAAAATATCATCGAATGAGGCAATATTTTGCCGTTTTCCACGTTTTTGTGAATTTTCCGTCCATGGGTATTAATTCATATATATATACGATAAAAATGATGCAAACACATAATTGATTAGATAATAACCTTGAATACTTCATTTTCAATCATCTATTTGTTTCTCGTTAAAATACTGAGTAAGATATTGAAAAGGGGAGAAGTTCGGTTTTTATTGCATATATCGACGTTTCAGCCGGATTAGAACGGTTTTACGTGTACATCTTCCATCGTTAATATAAACGGAAAATCAAGAACATTATAGTTAATTCTAATGAAAACACATTGTTTTTTATCATTTGTATTGGAAACAACATTGTCATATGTCTTTTCTTGGATCTAAATAATACGAAACATCGCTCTATGATTTGAAGTTAAAATCCTTAAATATGGTTATATAGTGACTTTTTTCACGTTTTTCATGTAGTTTGATATTACGTAAATATATTCATTTTTACCAATATTTCGATACTATTTCATGTAGTATCACGATATGTGATTTGGCCTTCAAATCTCAGAATTTCGCATAATATTGCATTTTAAGCAATTTTTCTTGCATTTTGTTTCGTACAAAAAATCATCGAATATAGCAATATTTTGACGTTTATCATCTCCTTTTCCTTCATGTGATTTAAACAAAATATCATCGAATTAGACAATATTTTGCCGTTTTCCACGTTTTTGTGAATTTTCAGTCCATGGGTTTTAATTCATATATATATACGATAAAAATGATGCAAACACATAATTGATTAGATAATAACCTTAAATACTTCATTTTCAATCATCTATTTGTTTCTCGTTAAAATACTGAGTAAGATATTGAAAAGGGGAGAAGTTCGGTTTTTATTGCATATATCGACGTTTCAGCCGGATTAGAGCGGTTTTACGTGTACATCTTCCCTCGTTAATATAAACGGAAAATCAAGAACATTATAGTTAATTCTAATGAAAACACATTGTTTTTTATCATTTGTATTGGAAACAACATTGTCATATGTCTTTTCTTGGAACTAAATAATACGAAAGCTTGCTCTATGATTTGAAGTTAAAATCCTCAAATATGGTTATATAGTGACTTTTTTCACGTTTTTCATGTAGTTTGATATTACGTAAATATATTCATTTTTACCAATATTTCGATACTATTTCATGTAGTATCACGATACGTGATTTGTCCTTCAAATCTCAGAATTTCGCATAATATTGCATTTTAAGCAAGTTTTCTTGCATTTTGCTTCGTACAAAAAATCATCGAATTTAGCAATATTTTAACGTTTATCATCTCCTTTTCCTTCATGTGATTTAAACAAAATATCACCGAATTAGGCAATATTTTGCCGTTTTCCACGTTTTTGTGAATTTTCCGTCCATGGGTATTAATTCATATATATATACGATAAAAATGATGCAAACACATAATTGATTAGATAATAACCTTAAATACTTCATTTTCAATCATCTATTTGTTTCTCGTTAAAATACTGAGTAAGATATTGAAAAGGGGAGAAGTTCGGTTTTTATTGCATATATCGACGTTTCAGCCGGATTAGAGCGGTTTTACGTGTACATCTTCCCTCGTTAATATAAACGGAAAATCAAGAACATTATAGTTAATTCTAATGAAAACACATTGTTTTTTATCATTTGTATTGGAAACAACATTGTCATATGTCTTTTCTTGGAACTAAATAATACGAAACCTCGCTCTATGATTTGAAGTTAAAATCCTCAAATATGGTTATATAGTGACTTTTTTCACGTTTTTCATGTAGTTTGATATTACGTAAATATATTCATTTTTACCAATATTTCGATACTATTTCATGTAGTATCACGATATGTGATTTGGCCTTCAAATCTCAGAATTTCGCATAATATTGCATTTTAAGCAAGTTTTCTTGCATTTTGTTTCGTACAAAAAATCATCGAATTTAGCAATATTTTGACGTTTATCATCTCCTTTTCCTTCATGTGATTTAAACAAAATATCATCGAATTAGGCAATATTTTGCCGTTTTCCACGTTTTTGTGAATTTTCCGTCCATGGGTATTAATTCATATATATATACGATAAAAATGATGCAAACACATAATTGATTAGATAATAACCTTGAATACTTCATTTTCAATCATCTATTTGTTTCTCGTTAAAATACTGAGTAAGATATTGAAAAGGGGAGAAGTTCGGTTTTTATTGCATATATCGACGTTTCAGCCGGATTAGAGCGGTTTTACGTGTACATCTTCCATCGTTAATATAAACGGAAAATCAAGAACATTATAGTTAATTCTAATGAAAACACATTGTTTTTTATCATTTGTATTGGAAACAACATTGTCATATGTCTTTTCTTGGATCTAAATAATACGAAACCTCGCTCTATGATTTGAAGTTAAAATCCTTAAATATGGTTATATAGTGACTTTTTTCACGTTTTTCATGTAGTTTGATATTACGTAAATATATTCATTTTTACCAATATTTCGATACTATTTCATGTAGTATCACGATATGTGATTTGGCCTTCAAATCTCAGAATTTCGCATAATATTGCATTTTAAGCAATTTTTCTTGCATTTTGTTTCGTACAAAAAATCATCGAATATAGCAATATTTTGACGTTTATCATCTCCTTTTCCTTCATGTGATTTAAACAAAATATCATCGAATTAGACAATATTTTGCCGTTTTCCACGTTTTTGTGAATTTTCAGTCCATGGGTTTTAATTCATATATATATACGATAAAAATGATGCAAACACATAATTGATTAGATAATAACCTTAAATACTTCATTTTCAATCATCTATTTGTTTCTCGTTAAAATACTGAGTAAGATATTGAAAAGGGGAGAAGTTCGGTTTTTATTGCATATATCGACGTTTCAGCCGGATTAGAGCGGTTTTACGTGTACATCTTCCCTCGTTAATATAAACGGAAAATCAAGAACATTATAGTTAATTCTAATGAAAACACATTGTTTTTTATCATTTGTATTGGAAACAACATTGTCATATGTCTTTTCTTGGAACTAAATAATACGAAAGCCTCGCTCTATGATTTGAAGTTAAAATCCTCAAATATGGTTATATAGTGACTTTTTTCACGTTTTTCATGTAGTTTGATATTACGTAAATATATTCATTTTTACCAATATTTCGATACTATTTCATGTAGTATCACGATACGTGATTTGTCCTTCAAATCTCAGAATTTCGCATAATATTGCATTTTAAGCAAGTTTTCTTGCATTTTGCTTCGTACAAAAAATCATCGAATTTAGCAATATTTTAACGTTTATCATCTCCTTTTCCTTCATGTGATTTAAACAAAATATCATCGAATTAGGCAATATTTTGCCGTTTTCCACGTTTTTGTGAATTTTCCGTCCATGGGTATTAATTCATATATATATACGATAAAAATGATGCAAACACATAATTGATTAGATAATAACCTTAAATACTTCATTTTCAATCATCTATTTGTTTCTCGTTAAAATACTGAGTAAGATATTGAAAAGGGGAGAAGTTCGGTTTTTATTGCATATATCGACGTTTCAGCCGGATTAGAGCGGTTTTACGTGTACATCTTCCCTCGTTAATATAAACGGAAAATCAAGAACATTATAGTTAATTCTAATGAAAACACATTGTTTTTTATCATTTGTATTGGAAACAACATTGTCATATGTCTTTTCTTGGATCTAAATAATACGAAACCTCGCTCTATGATTTGAAGTTAAAATCCTTAAATATGGTTATATAGTGACTTTTTTCACGTTTTTCATGTAGTTTGATATTACGTAAATATATTCATTTTTACCAATATTTCGATACTATTTCATGTAGTATCACGATATGTGATTTGGCCTTCAAATCTCAGAATTTCGCATAATATTGCATTTTAAGCAATTTTTCTTGCATTTTGTTTCGTACAAAAAATCATCGAATATAGCAATATTTTGACGTTTATCATCTCCTTTTCCTTCATGTGATTTAAACAAAATATCATCGAATTAGACAATATTTTGCCGTTTTCCACGTTTTTGTGAATTTTCAGTCCATGGGTTTTAATTCATATATATATACGATAAAAATGATGCAAACACATAATTGATTAGATAATAACCTTAAATACTTCATTTTCAATCATCTATTTGTTTCTCGTTAAAATACTGAGTAAGATATTGAAAAGGGGAGAAGTTCGGTTTTTATTGCATATATCGACGTTTCAGCCGGATTAGAGCGGTTTTACGTGTACATCTTCCCTCGTTAATATAAACGGAAAATCAAGAACATTATAGTTAATTCTAATGAAAACACATTGTTTTTTATCATTTGTATTGGAAACAACATTGTCATATGTCTTTTCTTGGAACTAAATAATACGAAAGCTTGCTCTATGATTTGAAGTTAAAATCCTCAAATATGGTTATATAGTGACTTTTTTCACGTTTTTCATGTAGTTTGATATTACGTAAATATATTCATTTTTACCAATATTTCGATACTATTTCATGTAGTATCACGATACGTGATTTGTCCTTCAAATCTCAGAATTTCGCATAATATTGCATTTTAAGCAAGTTTTCTTGCATTTTGCTTCGTACAAAAAATCATCGAATTTAGCAATATTTTAACGTTTATCATCTCCTTTTCCTTCATGTGATTTAAACAAAATATCATCGAATTAGGCAATATTTTGCCGTTTTCCACGTTTTTGTGAATTTTCCGTCCATGGGTATTAATTCATATATATATACGATAAAAATGATGCAAACACATAATTGATTAGATAATAACCTTAAATACTTCATTTTCAATCATCTATTTGTTTCTCGTTAAAATACTGAGTAAGATATTGAAAAGGGGAGAAGTTCGGTTTTTATTGCATATATCGACGTTTCAGCCGGATTAGAGCGGTTTTACGTGTACATCTTCCCTCGTTAATATAAACGGAAAATCAAGAACATTATAGTTAATTCTAATGAAAACACATTGTTTTTTATCATTTGTATTGGAAACAACATTGTCATATGTCTTTTCTTGGAACTAAATAATACGAAACCTCGCTCTATGATTTGAAGTTAAAATCCTCAAATATGGTTATATAGTGACTTTTTTCACGTTTTTCATGTAGTTTGATATTACGTAAATATATTCATTTTTACCAATATTTCGATACTATTTCATGTAGTATCACGATATGTGATTTGGCCTTCAAATCTCAGAATTTCGCATAATATTGCATTTTAAGCAAGTTTTCTTGCATTTTGTTTCGTACGAAAAATCATCGAATTTAGCAATATTTTAACGTTTATCATCTCCTTTTCCTTCATTTGATTTAAACAAAATATCATCGAATGAGGCAATATTTTGCCGTTTTCCACGTTTTTGTGAATTTTCCGTCCATGGGTATTAATTCATATATATATACGATAAAAATGATGCAAACACATAATTGATTAGATAATAACCTTGAATACTTCATTTTCAATCATCTATTTGTTTCTCGTTAAAATACTGAGTAAGATATTGAAAAGGGGAGAAGTTCGGTTTTTATTGCATATATCGACGTTTCAGCCGGATTAGAACGGTTTTACGTGTACATCTTCCATCGTTAATATAAACGGAAAATCAAGAACATTATAGTTAATTCTAATGAAAACACATTGTTTTTTATCATTTGTATTGGAAACAACATTGTCATATGTCTTTTCTTGGATCTAAATAATACGAAACATCGCTCTATGATTTGAAGTTAAAATCCTTAAATATGGTTATATAGTGACTTTTTTCACGTTTTTCATGTAGTTTGATATTACGTAAATATATTCATTTTTACCAATATTTCGATACTATTTCATGTAGTATCACGATATGTGATTTGGCCTTCAAATCTCAGAATTTCGCATAATATTGCATTTTAAGCAATTTTTCTTGCATTTTGTTTCGTACAAAAAATCATCGAATATAGCAATATTTTGACGTTTATCATCTCCTTTTCCTTCATGTGATTTAAACAAAATATCATCGAATTAGACAATATTTTGCCGTTTTCCACGTTTTTGTGAATTTTCAGTCCATGGGTTTTAATTCATATATATATACGATAAAAATGATGCAAACACATAATTGATTAGATAATAACCTTAAATACTTCATTTTCAATCATCTATTTGTTTCTCGTTAAAATACTGAGTAAGATATTGAAAAGGGGAGAAGTTCGGTTTTTATTGCATATATCGACGTTTCAGCCGGATTAGAGCGGTTTTACGTGTACATCTTCCCTCGTTAATATAAACGGAAAATCAAGAACATTATAGTTAATTCTAATGAAAACACATTGTTTTTTATCATTTGTATTGGAAACAACATTG